>NC_142071.1:28087500-28280000 GCF_059756535.1 Pantherophis guttatus | reverse complement strand
AAGTGTTGTGACCTAGGCCCAAGTAGCTATTACCAGTCACAATCAGTCCTAAACAAACGTATTTTATTAGAACAGCTGAGAATTACTTCATTCTCAGCTTAGTTCAAATTAAGTTCTTCAGAAACAGTCCTTCGGCCTTATCACCAACCTTTGTCTTCTTTGGCACCCTGCCAAAGGCTTTTCTTGGCAAAGAAGCAAGAGACACCGACAATAAACAAATGTAGCAACCTTGCTTTCCTACAAAGATCCCAGGAGCCGTTGCTGCTCTTTTCAGCCTTCTGGGAGGAGCCAATCATCTCCTGGCCTTACTCCTGAGTCGTCCTTTTTGCTTTAGCTGCTCTTGCCTTTTGGCAGCTCTTTGCATGCGTGCACTAGGAACAGGCTCCTCCTGTTCCTCTGTCTCTCTGCTATCTGCCTCTGGAGGCTCCGGAGTCCACGCATTGCTTCCAGATGGCCCTGGCCCCATCTCTTCCTCTGAAACAGAGCCCTTGTCCGGACCTTCCCCTGACTCCAGGACTGGCCCATTGTCCTCCCCAGTCTCCTCACTGTCTGACTCCGCTGCCAGCTCCGCATGGCCTAGTCAGCCTCTTGCACCACGGGGGAAGGGTGTTTTTGTCCTGAGGCTTTCCTCGAACCTCCGAGAGAGTGAAAATGGCCTCCCCAGGCTCCAAAGGCCCTCTTTTCCAGCCTTCCGGTAGGCCCGTTTTTTGCCCTCCCCGAGCCTCCGTGCATGCCCTGCACTTACCTGCATCCAAAATGGGCCACATGGGGACTCCTGGGAGGGGTAGGGCAGGGTGAGCGGGGCCAGCCAGGAGTGGGATTTGGGGGTTCTCCGAACTGCACAGAATCTTAGCTAGAGGTTCTTCTGAACCCTTGCGAGCCCCCCAGCAGCCCACCCCTGCCCCCAAAGACCTTTGCCTCTTTCAGAGCTTAATTATTATAACGTTTTGTAATTTTAATCACCCCAATCCAATTTGCCATTTTGTTTCGAAGCGCGTCGGCGGAATGCCTGCGGGCGTGAACGGAGGAGGAATAAGAAACGGCCTTTCCATATTGCCGCCAACTCTGGATTTGCCCACCCCGGAGTTATTGTATCCTATAATTGTACATGACTATTCTGCATACATTTAAGCTCTCTTGTCAGTTGAAATGGTTCTGAAATCCCCCCACCCACACTTTAATAGTTATGATGATCTCATCACATTCTCTTTGGTTTCGATATGGGTGTCCTGAGTCCATCTCCGATCCAAAGGAGCAGGCAAGCGGAATTTCACTTTGAGGCTTTCTTTGGGGGAAAGGAAAAAAATAAATAAATAAATTCTGCCTTACTTCCAAGGCTCTTTTTTTTTTTTAATTTTTTGCCCCCCTAGGCACTTTGAGTTAATTAAAGTCTTCCATCAATTTATACCGAAGTTTCTTCTCTCCCCCACCACTCTTCCTTCTTCCATCCTGGAAAAAAAATAAATAAAACTCTTAATTTCCATCCGTTTAGCATAACTTTACCCCAAGGATGATCCTTGGAGGCTGTCTTTTTCTAAAAAAAAATATTGCACTGGCGAGCTGTAATTCGATGCATATGTGTTTTATTTATTTGTTTATGCATGCATGGCTTGTCAAACTTTTCTGGGTTTGGCAATGGTTCCACCAGGAGGCTGCAGATATAGGAGTTGTCGCAAATCCATAAGTTCTGTGGAATCGGTCCTTCAGGAGCAAGGCAGTAAAGATATATATCTATAACCGTCTGGTTTGGTTCTGCAACCCAACAAGACAGACACAGACTTCAGAGGATAATTAGAACTGCAGAAAAACCAATTCCTACCAACCTGCCTTCCATGGAGGACCTGTATACTGCACGAGTCAAAAAGAGGGCTGGGAAAATATCTACAGACCCCTCGCATCCTGGACATAAACTGTTTCAACTCCTACCCTCAAAATGACGCTATAGAGCACTGCACACCAGAACAACTAGACACAAGGACAAGTTTTTTCCCAAACGCCATGTGAGGGATCTCACAAAGATTGATGGTTCGTTGAGGGCGCTTCCAAGAAAAGGCAGCACGCAAGGATGCAATCAACGTAAATCTTTATTTAGGAATAAAGTAGGTAAAATGAGTTCCCTGGCACGGGGGCATCCATGCCTGGATCGAGCCCATGGATCATTCCCGTAGGAAGGTAGAACAAGAGCAGGGGTTCTTATAGGGGCCCTTGGCCCCTCCCTTACCAAAGTGTGTGAGGGGGCCGGAGGGCCACTAACTCTACCCAATGGGGCTGCAGGGGCCCCTACATGGCCCACCAGTGGGATCAAAGGTGCCTCTTTGCTCCCATCTGGTGGCCTTTTGAGAAACTGCCACGGCTGGCACGAAACACCTAACACGCCATCACTCTGCTTAACAAATAATTCCCTCAACACTGTCTGAATTCTCTTTTAAAGGATTTCTTTTTCTCTTTTACTTGAGTTATTCTGTAATGGGTGGTTTTATTGAATCGAGGCTATGACGGAATGGCTTTATACCTCATCAATATATTTCTGTTGTTAGTGGCTGGGAATATAGATGTTGATGCTAATTTGATGGGTGTGTTTGATGTTAGATTTGGATGACAAATATTTCCACACATGCACCCCCACAGACAGCCCGGAGTTAATAAGCCACACGACAAAACTCTTTGAAGATAAATCTGGCAGCAACCCAGTGGCTAGCTGCCAATTCAGACTTTACTCACACAAAACAAAGATTAGACTGCAAGCATTCCGATAAAACAGGCAGAGTTTCAACAATACAAGGATTAATCCAAATGCAGTCCGATAAAGCAGGCAAAGTCCAGTAACTCAGAGATCATGGATTATTTCCAGTATTTGCTCGTCACAAACTGAACCGGCCACCACACCCACATTTATACCCTGTGGGGTGTGGTCCAGTGACTCAGCTAATCTCTGGCACGCCTTCCCCTCTGCTGCGCATGCTTCTCCCTGCGCCGCTGCCGAGCGTCCAGCCAGCACTTATCCCCTTCGTCGCTGTCCACCTGTGGCTGCGGGGATGTGCTTGGCTCTGAGCCTATCATTTGGCCTTCAGTGTCCTCCGGAGGCATTGCCAGAGAGGAGGGTCCTGGAGAGGGAGGCCTTGCCAACTCCTCTCCCTCACTTTCAGAGTCTGCATCTGTCTATAGCCCAGACTCAGGCAACGGAGCCACAACAATACCATCCCAGACAAATGGTTATCCAACATCTTAAGAACTTCTAGTGTTGGAGCATTCGCAACTTCTGGTGGCAAGCTGTTCCACTGGTTAATTGTTCTCACTATCAGGAAATTCCTCCTTAGTTCTAGCTTGGTTCTCTCCTCAATTAGTTTCCATCCATATTGGTATCCAAAGAGTAAACATATTTGGAATGGTAAAAAAAGAAAAAAAAAGAGCAAATAGAAATGTATGAGTGAATGATGTCTGACTGGTGAGATTTCAGAATTTAAACCAAAGTACCACCTGCATTTGCATCCAGATTATATAATGCTTTGGATTACAAATGTGATTCTTAAAGACCTTCAGTGATGACTCACCCACAATTTCTGAAGGCAAGCTGTTCCACTGGTTGATTGTTCTCATTGTTAGAAAATTTCTCCTTAATTCTCCTTAGTTGTAAGTTGGACTCTCCTTGATCAGTTTCCACCCATTGCTTCTTGTTCTGCCTTCAGGTGCTTTGGAGAGTAGCTTGACTCCCTCTTCTGTGGGGCAGCCCCTCAAATGCTGGAATACTGCTATTTGTCAGGTTTCGAGGTCGTCTCAAATAAATTGCATTTCAAACAAAGTCTTTGATGAAAAACTTCCATTTATTAAGCACGACATTCTAACTCTGACTCCATCGTAGCCAACACTGACTTCCTGACCCAAAACCCTCCTTTTCCTTGCCCCACTCCTCTGCACTCATTGGCCATCTTCCAAGTCATTCCGCTGTTATCTACTACTTCAGCTCAAAGGAATTTTCCCCCTCCCAACCCATCTCCTAGGGGATAGTATCTCCAGGGAAATTAAGTAGGTGAAAAGTCAAACGTCCCTTTCCAGACGTCTCCGCTTCTCCTTCTTATGTCAGCACTAGAGTAAATGCAGCTTGAAGTGCTGACATTATTATTATCATGTCACCCATAGTCCTTCTTTTCTTTAGACTAGCCATTCTTGCATAATGCTGGAAATGAATTCAACCAACAAGCTTGGGTTGATGAAAACAAAGAGACTTTAATTCAAAGAATTTTGCAAAATAGGGTGGGTATATCCCAGCAGATCTCAACAAGGAGTTTGAGCCAGGAAGCCACACCTAAAGTTTCAAAAGAATTACATTTTATAGTTCCCTATCCCAATGCCTCCCCATGCCCCTCCTGCATCATATTCAGTGACCGATCACGGCTAATCTGAAGCACCTTTTAGAGAGAACATCATTTCTTTCTCTAATTACATGTTCATCAACACCTCCCTATAACTACCCATAAAATATTTTGCAAGCATGGCTCTTCCTTATCTCTATTGCCTTGGCACTCAAGAGTGGGCCTCTTTCTAAAGGGCCTCAAACAAAAGAAGATCTATTCTAACACAACATTGTTACATGTTGTGGCCCATCAGCAGCCAGTGCAGCTAGTAGCTGATTCCGACAGCGAGGAGGCTGGTGTGGTGCTGCGCTAGCAGCCTGTGCAGCTGGCACTTGAGTCAAGACAATGAGGAGGCTGGAGAAGATGCGGTGCCAGAGGTGGGGATTCAGCCAGGGCCTTCAGAACCTCCAGAAGCTCCTTTAAGTGAAGAGGAAGAAGAGGAGGAGCCTCTTCTCGATGCATGGGTGCGCAGAGCTACCAAAAGGCAGGAGTGGCTCCTTAGGAGGAGGTCTCCTCAAGAGTAAGGCTTGGGGCTAATTGGCCACTCCCTTAGTCTATTTAAGGAGGAACACCGACTGAAGCAATTTGCAGGGAACAACTTCGTTCACATACCTTCGTGTCTTGTCTTGTTTATCTTATCAGCTTCCTGCAAATTGCTTCTGGGCATTCTGCCAACCACAGTAAGCTTTCAGTTATTATTCTTTGAATTCTTGGCGGCTGTTAATGCAGTTAATTAACAGCCGTTGTTGTAAAAAAACTGGTTTATTTAATAAACTAATTAACTTTCTGTGTGCTGCGTTCTTTGGGGTCCGTAGCTGGGACAGAACAGTTACATATTGCTTTGCTTTCAGTATGTTCTCCAACTATCTTAAAGCAGAATAATGTCTAACAAATTTAACAGAGTAGCAGAGCTTGAAGGGATCCTGCAGGTCATCCAGTCCAACCTCCTGCCTGAGCAAAATTGAATCTACACTTATGTGCATTTCTAACCTATATACCTACATACTATTTTGTTTTTGGATTTTCTCATATCCTACAATAACCCTGCAACCGTTCTTCCGTATGTTTTCGTCTCCAGGCCTTTAATCATCTTAGTTGCGCTTCTCTGTGCTTTTTGTGCAGAGAATGTTCCTGATAGCAGTTGGGTTTTGAGCTACTCTGCGTTGTGGCTGCTGCCGCTTCTTACTTTTGCGTGCAGGCCTGTTTTCCTCTTGAAAAGTTGCATTTTGCAAATTCATCTCGCTTGCATTTGCTGCCGGCTTTGAATAACCTCAGTTTTCCCTCCCCATTCAGCTGATGCTACAATATTTTAGGAAGCAGTCAAGAGAGTACACTGACGGTTTATTCTTCCTTACCCATTTCCTGCCCTCTCTCTCTCTTTGTCTTTTCAAGTGTGTGTTCTGTGAACCAGGTGCCACCTGGAGTTAACATGTTAATCACATGTTTAGGTTTTGAAATCTTTACCTCTCAGCTCAAAACTTCCCCAGCACAAATCATGCTTTCCAACTGAAAACAGCCAGAAGAATTGGAAGCATTTTTTATTTCGGGGGGAAAAAAAATGCCTCCCCGTCCCAGGAGATCTATTACTATTATGATGATGGTTATAAATCACAAGTAATAGATTCCTTTTTTTGAATCGGTGCAGATACATTCATGCAACCATAAGCATGCATGTTGAGTCCTTAAAAAAATAAAACTTGCCCTTAAGAGCATTTATGGAAACATCTGAGGTCATATTTCATTTCTTCATATAACAGTCTTCGCATGTTGCCCCAGTTCTCACTGATTCTAGGCAACAGTATGAAATTGAGATCATTTCAATTCGTTAAATGGATAAATACATTTTGCCGTTTTGCTTTTCTATGGGATGTTTGCAACCTTCCATTTTAA
The DNA here is from genome assembly GCF_059756535.1 of Pantherophis guttatus. Lineage (NCBI taxonomy): Eukaryota > Metazoa > Chordata > Lepidosauria > Squamata > Colubridae > Pantherophis > Pantherophis guttatus. Next base: position 28,273,758 of record NC_142071.1, on the reverse strand, counting down.
TCTATATCCCCTCAAACTTCCTGGGTGTGTCCCAGGGGTGAAATCCAGCAGGATCTGACAAGTTCTAGCGAACCGGTAGCGGAAATTTTGAGCAGTTCGGAGAGCCGACAAATACCACTTCTGACTGGCCCCAGAGTAGGGTGGGAATGGAGATTTTGCAATATCCTTCCCCCAGGAGTGGGGAGGGAATGGGGATTTTGCAGTATCCTTCCCCTGGAGTGGGGTGGGAATGGAGATTTTGCCATACCAAGCCACGCCCACCAAGCCACACCACACCCATAAGCCATGCCCACAGAACTGGTAGTAAAAAAATTTGGATTTCACCACTGGTGTGTCCTATTTATATAATTTGGTTTATGGTTTCTAATTCTAGTATTGAATTCTGAATATGCCGGCATCTTTCTATGTATCCATACATTTAAAATTTCCAGAAAAATGGAAACCATGCTTCCTCCTGAATTTCTCTCATGCAATCTCTCTTTTAGAAGATGCCAATAAAAAAAAAAAAAATTCTCCAGAAAAACTTAGAACCTAGAACATCTAGTTCTAGTTTTCTAGTCCAACCCCCTGCTCAAACAAGAAACCTTATAGCATTTCAGACAGCTGGCTGTTCAGTCTTTTCTTAAAAATCTCCAGGGATAAAGCACCCACATTTTCTGGAGGCAAGTCATTTCACTGATTAATAGTTCTCACTTCAGGAAATTTCTTCTTAGTTCTAAGTTGCTTCTGTCCTTCATTAGTTTCCATCCATTGCTTCTTGTCTTGCCTTTTGCCGTGGTGCATTTTTGCCCTCCCCGGGCTCCGGAGGCTTTTCTCGAACCTCTGGGAGGGCAAAAATGGCCTCCCCAGGCTCCAGAGGCCCTTTGGAGACCAGAAACGGGCCTGTTTCCTGCCTTCCCAAACTTCCGGTAGGCCCATTTTTCACCCTCCCCGAGCCTTCGTACACACCCTGCACTTATCTGCATCCAAAACGGCCCACGTGGGGACTCCTGGGAGGGGCGGGGCGGGGTGGTCGGGGCCAGCCAGGCGTGGGATTTGGGGGTTCTCGAACTGCACAGAATCTTAGCTACAAACCCCCAGCAGCCCACCTCTGAGGTTGACCCCTTCTTCTCTGTGACAGCCCCTCAGATATTGGAACACGGCTGATGTCATCTCAAATAAATTGCACTCCCAAACAATTAATCTTTGCTGAAATATTCCATTTATTGAGTACGACAGATCTGTCCCCGACTTCATCGTAGCCGATACTAACCCTCTGACCCCCAAACCCTTCCCTTTCCGTTCCCCAATTCTCATCTTCTCATTGGCCATCTTCCAAGTCAGTCTCCCCAGCTTCTGACCTCACTCCCACAGGAATGTTCCCCCCTCCCATCCCATCTCCTAGGAGATATTATCTACAGAGAAAATAAGTAGGTGAAAAGTCAAGCCTCGTCTTTTTATGGCAGCATCAGACAGCTGACAGCTGTCATGTCACCCCATTTTTTTACTAGACTAAACCTACCCACTGGAACCAATGCAGTACTGTATTTCTGTGTGAACGTAGTTAGTCATACCTGAAAGTTGGTTAAATAGCACCTTCTCTTTTATTGGCAAGTTTAACCACCTCACCCAAAGAAGCCATCAAAAATGCTCCCAGGGCAAATAAATAAATAAAAATCCACCTGTTTATTTTACTTATTTCTTTTTGGCAGGTTTCAAGAATATCCTTTTGGCCATAAATCATCTTTCTTTGATCTGCCTCCCAAAATAAAACCCCTACCTATCATCTCTGCTTCCCATCTTTTTTCAGAGACGCCAGGCAAATAAATAGATTCATTTCCCCCCCCCACCTCTCTCTCTTGACCATATTATGGCCAGAGAATATTTACGATGCAATTCGAGCCCATCTGTACCTAAGCTCGTATGCAGATCCCTTCGTTCTTTCTCCCGGAAACCTTTGAGAATGAAGTGAAGCTCCAAGGTCAAAAGATTTCTAAAACTTTTAATGAGGGGAGACGGCAAGGACTGTGTGCCAAGCCTAAGGAGATATATGGAGGAAAATGGGAAGGACGGACTGAATTATTGCTCTCCTGATATGCTGTTTATTTTCTCAGCTACATTTCGCTCCTAGAAATGTTGCCTCAAAGGCTCGGTTTGTGGTCATTAGCCCAACAGAAACAGATTGCATGAAGCTGTTGTGGAATTCTTGGCGCTCTCTGAGGTCGGCTGTTTGCTTGTAGATGTTATTCAACGAAGTGGCCTCCTTGGTGTGACCTTTTCTGCATTGTCTAACTGCATCTCCTGAGGGAATGATCCATTGTCCTGGGTCTTGTTAAAGACTCAAAGACAACCTGATCTGTTTGCAGGACTTCCATGTTTGATTTCTGGGATCTCTTCTCAATTCTGGGAAAGATTTCTGTCCGAAGTCCAAAAGAGCCACTGTTGGTCATATCAACCTTGTTCGGGGAATTCTATGGGAAGAGTGGAGGACATCTTCCAAGTCTTTCATTTCATGCATCATCTACTATCATTTCTTCTCACCTTCCTCCCAAGTAATATTTCCTCAGGGAGGAAAAGTTCCAAATGGCAGCATGATGTCATTAGGCTCCCAACACGACAAGTCGGTCAACTGTAAGTCTCTTTAGATGCCTTCAGAAGACAGTCGAGAAGCAGGGTCTTGAAGACAGATTCGGCGCCAGCTGATTCTGCTTTGCCTTGTGTTGCTATGATTGTTCAGCCTGCAAATGTCTGCCTGTTGAATCGCTCTTTGGATTTTGTACTGTATTTGATTTCCGGTTGTTTTTTATTCATAATGTCAGGTCATCTTAAAGGGCAAGAGAACTTGCTTTGTCTAAATAAAACAATAGTTTAACAACATGGCTGCAAAAATGATGGAGACAAAGTGCTTTGGATCTTATGAGGCCACAACACCTTTCTGTTAATCATAGAATAGAATAGAATAGAATAGAGTAGAGTAGAGTAGAGTAGAGTAGAGTAGAGTAGAGTAGAGTAGAGTAGAATAGAATAGAATAGAATAGAATAGAATAGAATAGAATAGAATAGAATAGAATAGAATAGAATAGAATAGAGCGCCTCCGGGGATGAGTGGGTGAGGAAGGTTGTTTTTGCCCTCCCCAGGCTCCTAGAGAGGCTCTGGAGCCTGAGGAGAGCAAAAAACGGGCCTTTTGGTCTCACTGGAAGTTGGCAAATGAGCCGTTTCCGGCCTCCGGAGGGCCTCCGGGGGTGGGGAAGGTCATTTTCACCCTCCCCAGGCTCCTAGAGAGGCTCTGGAGCCTGGGGAGAGCAAAAAATGAGCCTTCCCCACCCCCCAGGCCCTCCGGAGGCAGGAAACAGCCTGTTTCCCTACTTCTGGTGGGTCCAGAAGGCCCGAAAATAGCTGGCTCAGGTGCCCACCGATATGGCTCCGTGTGCCACCTGTGGCACGTGTGCCATAGGTTCGCCATCACGGGTATAGAGTTTCCTGCTTGAGCAGGGGGTTGGACCAGAAGGCCTCCAAGGTCCCTTCCATCTCTGTTACTCTATGATTCTAACGGCCAAATGCTTTGATGTCGGCGTTTTAGATGACACTTCTCCCAAGGTTTTGATTCTACAGTAGATCTGTGTATCTCACGATGAGGTCTCCCGCCAGAATCTTGTTTTATTCCTGCATTTCATACTTCTTTATAGATATAATTACATTTTGCCCCTTACGGACCGTCCTGGTGGCTTCAAACAGGAATGGAATTGATCGCCGAGTCGTCTTTTTTGATTGCATCTCTGCAGTCTCGGGGGTGGGGGGTGGGGGGGGGGTTGAGTCAGCAGCCCTGTCCTATCATGTTCGCCATGGGGGCTTCCTCGAAGCCATGGCCAGCGCAGTGTGTCACAGGGCTCTCTATTAGCACTAAGTGCCAAAGGTCTTATTAAAAGGACAACAGGATCTGCTGGAAGAACTGGGATAATGTATGCGGAAGTTTCTATGTTTGGCTTTGGGGATCGGGGACGGCGGAAGGATTTTTTTAAAAAACGGAAAGATAGCAGAGAAAGATAAGTTGAAGGGAGCAGTAGAGGAGGCATGCAATATATAAGGAAGGGCAGCTTTTTAAAATAGCGTCAGACGAGATTTATTCATGGGGCTCTACCATCATTCTGGCAATTATCATTACCGGCATATTTATAGCTGTTAAATATTCAACCCAGCGGTTGAGCTTTTTAGCTCTGTTAAGAGAGGAGCATTCAGAACACGGAAAGCATGGCCTCTTGGTCTAGGTTTCATCTTCGGATGCTTGGATTTCAAATAATCAGTCCACCAGAATAGAACTGGAAGGGACCTTGGAGGTCTTCTAGTCCAACCCCCTTCTAAACCCTGTATCAATTTGAGACAGTCTCTTTCTGAAAACCTTCAGTGTTGGAGCATCACAACTTCTGGAGGCAAGCTGTTCCACTGGTTAATTGTTCTCACTGTTAAGAATTGACTCCTTAATGTGCAGCTGGAAGTCTAACCTGACCTTGACTCCATCCCTTGAAAACCATTTCCTATCCAAGTAGACATCTGTCTGTCTGTCTGTCTGTGGAGATTCTCAGTCATCCAGGTCATGGTTGTCCCAAGGGTGATTTTTCAAGAAGCAACTGGACTTTCTTTGAAGTCTTTCTTTGAAGACGTTTCTCTTCTCATCCAAGAAGCTTCTTCAGCTCTGACTGGATGGTGGGGAATGGAAGGATTGATACTCCTTGCAGACAGCTGGTCATTGGCATCCTTTTAGAGGGTCCTTGAAGCACTTGGAGGTTTACCTGTGTCTTCAGGGTCACCTGAGTAGTGCAAATGGTTCCTGTAGTCTGCAATTTTTTCCTCTGGAAATCCATTCCTACTCCCACACCATTCCAAGGGTGCTCATCCCAAACTGCATAGCTAAAAGTCTGTGGAGATTCTCAGTCATCCAGGTCATGGTTGTCCCAAGGGTGATTTTTCAAGAAGCAACTGGACTTTCTTTGAAGTCTTTCTTTGAAGACGTTTCTCTTCTCATCCAAGAAGCTTCTTCAGCTCTGACTAGGATAGTGGGGAATGGAAGGATTGATACTCCTTGCAGACAGCTGGTCATTTGCATCCTTTTAGAGGGCCATTGAGGCCACCTAGCTAAATGTCCATGGAAATTCTCAGCCATCCAGGTCGTGGTTGTCCCAAAGGTGGTTTTTTTCAAGAGGCAACTGGACTTTCTGGTTTTTCTTTGAAGATGTTTAGCTTCTTATCCAAGAAGCTTCTTGGATGAGGAGCGAAACATCTTCAAAGAAAAACCAGAAAGTCCAGTTGCCTCTTGAAAAAAAGCACCTTTGGGATATCCATCTCTCTCTCCCTCTCTCCCTCTCTTCCTCTCCCTCTCTCTCTGATCTATCCATCCATCCATCCATCCATCATCCATCATCCATCATCCATCATCCATCATCCATCATCCATCATCCATCATCCATCATCCATCATCCATCATCCATCCATCCATCCATCCATCCATCCATCCATCCATCTATCATCTATCTATCTATCTATCTATCTATCTATCTATCTATCTACCTACCTACCTACCTACCTACCTACCTACCTACCTACCTATCTATCTATCTATCTATCATCTATCATCTATCATCTATCATCTATCATCTATCATCTATCATCTATCATCTATCTATCATCTATCATCTATCAATCTATCATCTATCTATCTATCCATCTATCTATCTATCATTTATCATCTATCAATCTATCATCTATCAATCTATCAATCTATCATCTATCTATCTATCTATCTATCTATCTATCTATCTATCTATCTATCTATTTATCTATCTATCTATCATCTATCAATCTATCTATCATCTATCTATCTATCTATCTATCTATCTATCTATCTATCTATCTATCTATATCACTGAGCCTTGGTGGCGCAGCAGGCTAAAGCACTGTTAAGTAGCACCAGCTGCCTGCAATTACTGCGAGTTCAAATCTCACCAGGCTCAAGGTTGACTCAGCCTTCCATCCTTTCGAGGTAGGTAAAATGAGGACCCGGATTGTGGGGCCAATAAGCTGACTTTGTATAAAAAAGAACACCGCTTAGGGGGGGCCGAAAGCCCTACTAAGCAGGTATATACAAAAGTATGAAGGCTATTGCTTAACGCATTGTAAGCCGCCCTGAGTCTCCGGAGAAGGGCGGCCTATAAATCGAACCAATAAATAAACAATAAATCTATCTATCTATCTATCTATCTATCTATCTATCTATCTATCTATCATCTATCATCTATCATCTATCATCTATCATCTATCTATCTATCTATCTATCTATCTATCTATCTATCTATCTATCTATCTATCTATATCACTGAGCCTTGGTGGCGCAGCAGACTAAAGCACTGTTAAGTAACACCAGCTGCCTGCAATTACTGCGAGTTCAAATCTCACCAGGCTCAAGGTTGACTCAGCCTTCCATCCTTCCGAGGTAGGTAAAATGAGGACCCGGATTGTGGGGGCAATAAGCAGACTTTGTATAAAAAAGAACACCGCTGGGGGGGGGGCGAAAGCCTTACTAAGCAGGTATATACAAAAGTATGAAGGCTATTGCTTAACGCATTGTAAGCCGCCCTGAGTCTCCGGAGAAGGGCGGCCTATAAATCGAACCAATAAATAAACAATAAATCTATCTATCTATCTATCTATCTATCTATCTATCTATCTATCTATCATCTATGTCTATCTATCATCTATCAATCTATCAATCTATCTATCATCTGTCATCTATCTATGTCTATCTATCAATCTATCATCTATCATCTATCTATGTCTATCATCTATCAATCTATCAATCTATCATGTCATCTATCTATGTCTATCTATCAATCTATCTATCATCTATCTATCACCTATCTACTGTATGTCTATCTATCTATCAATCAATGAATCAATCATATTATTGTAACTTTCCCACCACATTTTGAGTGTGGCCCCTGATTTACCATTTCGAAAGCACAGAGTGTATCCGCTCCCTGAGCCACAATCCCAAGACCAATGTGACTCTTCCGGCAGTGTTGAAAAAGAAAATTGCCCTTGAAAGTCCCAGACAGAGTTAGAATCTCTGAAGTTCAACAGAGGCCATGGTGATGTTTTCCTTCGTACCTCATTCAACAGCTTTCTTCCTCGAACCCTGTCAGATTCCAAGAATCAGGGGTGAGAAGACAATCAGCAGTGCAGGGAGGATCAGAAGAAACAATCTTGTTCAAGCTAACAGATTTTATCGCTCTTCTCACCTGCTTTGATAGTGCGAAGCAAATCGCCGTGTTTCATTCTTGTGGCTTTTGCGTTCTCTGAGGAAATCGCGACAATAAGGACGTGTTTTCATTCTCCATTCCTGGAGAAGTGAGGTTGGGCCAATTTTGGCCTCCCCTCAGAAGAGTTCATTTCACGCAAAGGATGATTTGAAGAGCTAAAGTTTATTATTTTGCCCCACTATCCCAATTAGCAGCAATATATCCAAGTTAGATTTAGCCAGGGTGGATAAAAATCAATGATTTTTTTTAAAAAAATAAAAAAAAAATCAGATTTTTTTGATTTAAATCGGATTTTTTTGATTTTTATCGAATTTATTTTAATAAAAAACTTTTGGGGTAAAAATCTATCGTAAGGTAGTTTTCTATTTAAGATACATAAATAATTTAGTTGATTCAGCATGAAATGGAGCTGAGTTATGTAGCATGAGGCTGTATATTCTGCAACACTGGGACTATCAGTGAGTCAACAGTGGGTCAAAGAAGTAGCAGAGATGACAGTTACTCTTTAAAAATTACGATTTAAATCGAGTTGATTTAAATCAAGCCTTTTTACTAGTGATTTAAATCGTGATTTAAATTGTGTTTTAAATCAACTCGATTTAAATCAAATCCACCCTGGATTTAACAGAGGAATGTCTACATTTTAGTGACTGCTCAAAGTCACGATGGCACTGAAAAAAAGTGACTTATGAACATTACGTAATTATGTGTTCAACCCTGAAGCTGACCTGATGGAAGCCATTTTTTGACCGCTTCAGTGTTACCACACTGGAGCTGAGGGATAGGGAGGGCGGAATGGAGATAGAATAGAATAGAATAGAATAGAATAGAATAGAATAGAATAGAATAGAATAGAATAGAATAGAATAGAATAGAATAGAATAGAATAGAATAGAATATAGAATAGAAAATTTTGAGTAGTTCGGAGAACCGGCAAATACCACCTCTGGCTGACCCCAGAGTGAGGTGGGAATGGAGATTTTGCAGTATCCTTCCCCTGCCGCATCTGACAAGCCACGGCCACCAAGCCACACACACAGAACCAATAATAAAAAAAATTTGGATTTCACCACTGGAGAGAAGTAACTCAGAACTAAGGATAAATTTCCTAACAGTGAGAACAATTAATCGGTGGAACAACTTGTCTCCGGAAATTGTGGGTGCTCCATCAATGGAAGTGTTTAAGAAGAGGTTGGACAGCCCTTTGTCTGAAATGGTATAGAGCAGTGATGGCTAACTTTTTTGCCATTACGTGCCAAAAACGGGAGGAGCATGGGGTGGTCGCACACGTGTGTGCCCGCACCCATAATTCAATGCGCCCCACCCACCACATATGCGTGCACGACCCCCGCTTTTGGCATGCGATGGCACGGTGGAAACGGAAGGCTCGTTTTTCACTCTCCCCAGGCTCCAGAGCCTTTCTAGGAGCCTGGGGAGAGCGAAAATGGCCTTCCCCACTCCCCGGAGGCCCTCTGGAGGCCGGAAACAGCCCATTTGCCAACTTCCGGAAGGCCCGAAAATCAGCTTGGTGGTACATGCATGCCCACCAATAGGCAACACTCGAGTGCCCACCAATATGGCTCTGTGTGCCACCTGTGGCACGCGTGCCATAGGTTCCCCATCACGGGTATAGGGTCTCCTGCTTGAGCAGGGGGTTGGACTAGAAGATCTCCGAAGTCCCTTCCAACTCCGTCATTCTGTTAAATAACAATGGTCTTCCGCATTGCCATGACAGTAGAGTGCGGTTGATCGTGGTCCCTCTCTTTGAGAATGACGTCATTTGCTTTTTCTTCAAAGCCAGTTTGGGAAGCTGTTTTTCCAGACTGGAACAGGATGTGTTTAGCTTCCCTTACACTCCATGTTGCATGCTCCACATTGCGCCTAATCATTAGCCTGAAGTTTCTCCGCATGAGGTTGATGCTCTATCATGTTTTGCATTACCCTCAAATTGATTTGGCAGCTCTTCAGGATCAGCATTTTCTCTTTCCCCCCCCTCCCCTTACATTCCCAACCATCTCTGTATCCTTAATCCTCACCGCTCACGCTGCCTAAAGTAGCATCAAGGCCGCTTTGCAAAATCAGTGGCTCTAATTCTGACTGAAATAACTCTTCTCCTTGCTGATTCAATCAGCCTCGTATGTAATAACCCACCCCTGTCAGATTATACTTCTCAGAAGGAGATCAAATTCTTTTTGCATTTTTCCTGCCTGGAGAAACCATCTTCCTTGTAAGCCCAGGTGGCTTCGGCGGGTGAGATTTCTCCAAAACTTAACAGAAGGTTTCCCATCACTATATATATAGTGAATTTGAAGCTGTGCTTCAAAAGAAATCCAGTTATTTCTTAGGAGCTTCATGTCGGCATGTTCCAAGTGAAGCCAACTCTGACCCCATGTAATTTACGCCCCAATCATGACCCTGTTTCCCCCCTCCCCCCCAGGATGTGTCATCAATCACATTCTCCAATGGAGCAACTTCGCAGGTTGTAGAGATCTCTCCCCTCCAGTCGCTGTGGGTAACCCTGGGAGATAGCCTTGAGAGAGAGATGTCTGGAATGTGCTTTTGTTTTCTGCTGCCGTGCTGCTTCGTCATTTTCCATCCCCTTTGCCTATGGCAATTCGAGAGCAGGTCAAGGATGCTTTGCGAGTTGACAGGGCTGGGCTTGCTTGAAACAGGGGGAAAAAAATGAAACTTTGATTTGGGGTTTTAGTAATTCAATTACTTTGTTTTTATAGCCCTACTAAGCAGGTATATACAAAAGTATGAAGGCTATTGCTTAACGCATTGTAAGCCGCCCTGAGTCTCCAGAGAAAGGACGGCATATAAATCGAACCAATAAATAAATAAATAAATAAATGTCAGAATTGTCCTGCATGAAGAAGCTGACAGCTCAGCTACTGCTGCATTTTCTGTGACGTCCAGCAAGATCCTTTTGTAGGAGAAAGCAAAGTTTTCTCCTGTCGTTTATCCCCCACCAAGACGAGATTGTCTTGAATATGGAAGATCTGTTTTCTCATGTCTAACAGCCATTATAGCCTGCCTTGAAGCATTGGGGACTGAGCTTTCTGGTTGGTAAAAATCTCCCCGTTATCCAGCCTTTTTCATTGATGGTGATGGTGATTATGGAGGTGAATTTTCCATATTTCACCTTCCAGATGGCCAACTCCTTTACGATTGCAACAGGCATGGCACTGCTAAATATTGTCGCTCTTTTGTGTCAGAAGATAGATCATTTTAATCTTCGTTTATATAGTACGCCACTTGGAGTTGACTGTAGAGAAATGACTAACAAGCGTTTTGTGTAAATACAACTGTTAATTGTGTCACTCAGATCAAAATTGGAAGGAGTCAGGGGTGAGCTGCTGGAGATTCGCAGTGGTTCGGGAGATCCTCTAGCTAAGATTTTGTGCAGTTCGAAGAACTCCCAAATCCCACTCCTGGCTGGCCCCACCCACCCCACCCCTCCCCTCCCAGGAGTCCCCACATGGCCTGTTTTGGATGCAGGTAAGTGCAAGGCATGTACGGAGGCTCGGGGAGGGCAAAAAACAGCCCTACCGGAAGTTTGGGAAGGCTGGAAATGGGCCCGTTCCCGGCCTCCAGAGGGCCTCAGGAGCCTGAGGAGGCCATTTTTGCCCTCCCGGAGGTTGTTTTTACATGCTTTCGAACTGCTAGGTTGGCAGAAGCTGGGACAAGTAACGGGAACTCACCCCATTACGCGGTGCTAGGGATTCGAACCGCTGAACTGCCGACCTTTCGATCGACAAGCTCAACGTCTTAGCCACTGAGCCACCGCATTTCCCTGCCCAGGTATAAACTGCCAGTTTGGAATGATTCCTGTGAAATAGGCACGAACAATAAAGTAGCAAAATGAAGTCTGCATTTGTGGATCTGGTTATTCGCGTCTAACAGTTGCATTCCTACAGGCGGGTAAAAAATTATATTGAAAGACTCTTGATTTACATGGACAGTTTTTTGTGAAATATAAGGCCCCACTAGGAGCCCTGGATAACTATATTATATGATTCCCCTGCTTAAATGTGTAAATCCCTAAGTCTTTCCCTCCTTAGGATAGCGTTCTAACAGTTCTGAAAGTAAAACTGTTGTCCGTTCCTTCTGCTTCTTGGAAATAAACAGTCTAGCATCAGACTTTAGATCTGTAACAAGCCATCTTCTCATTACCAAAGAGAATTCTATCCTTGGCTGGGTTAATTCTTGGTTAGCTAGAAGAATCAAAGAAACGTCTTGAAGAAAAAACAAGGAAGATCCAGTTGCCTCTTGAAAAAAGCATTTTTGGAACAACTTCGATATGTTGATTGATTGATTTAAATTTACTATCCACCCAACTCCGGTAGAATCTGGTCCCAAATACAAATCAAATATTGTATTGGTATCAATCAGGTTTAACATCAGTCCATGCTCGGGATAGAGAGCAGCTCAAATCTTGAATGGTTTAATTTGGTTCCTCCTGTGTTGAGTTACCGTTTTGCATGTCGCAGTTCCAACAGATCCGGAGGGTAGGAAGTCTTCCATTTATGCATGTATTTTTATCCCACTTTTAATATTTTTCTAAATAACTCAAGGCGGTGAACATACCTACCTCTCCTCCCTGCTTCTCCAATTGAAAAATCTTCCCTTTTTAAGCAGGTTTGGGGAATCACCGAATTCAATTTCCTTTCCCGTTCTTCCACAGGCAGATGTCTCGTACACGCTACAGGACATATGCAAGGAAAAAAAAAAACACAGCAGTCAACCTTTAGGTTAGATAAGATCCATGGATGCGAGTCACAAGCAAATTCCCTGAAAATAGGACTAGATTCTTGTTTTTTCCCGCGGCGATGAACAGTTCTGAAGTAATGCTGTTTCTTCTTCTTCTTACTTTTGCAAAAGCCTGGAAAATGTCTCAGACTAACAAAATCAAAAGCGACGTAATTTATTCTCGTTCTTTCCTCCTCCGCATCAAACTCGCTGGCCCTAATATCCACGCTTGAAGATTTATGGAACGTTGGAAAGTTCCCCATATGAATTAGCCCAATAAAAGACATAAATTTACATCTGTGCTTTGCAGCAGGGCCCCCCCAAATTAACTCAATATCCTGCTCGCCCCCTTTTTTTTCCCCGTCACCAAGAAGGTTTAATTAAAGGGTGGACAAATTCTTAAATACAGAGTGAAATGCACTGTGTTTTAGGAGGGACCGTTCTGTTAATTTGCATGTCTTAATTACATGTAATTAATGTAATATGCATATAATTTTCAGGACCATGGAGAATGCCAAGCCACAGCTGGTTATCTTTCCAAATTTATTCTTGAAACGATGAAATCTTAAAAGCACAACTTCTTCGTATTTTACCCTTGTGGTAGGGGAAGGAGGGCTCAGTTCTAACATATATTTGATCTCTTGCAAGATTATAGACAAGGAAAATGTGAGGGGGCTAAATGAAATTTTATGTGTATAAAATATACACAGGATAAAATTGGAATGCTATAAAGATATTCCTGTTTTTTTCCCCCAAGTGTTAATATGTTTTGTTTCCATGTGCGGATAACTTATGGCCTTTGCATTTACTTACAGTTTACTTACTTACAGATTAACAGAAGGGATCTTTTAGGTCATCTAGTCCAACCCCCAAGGCCCATTCATGTTTATCAGCTGATACACTTGGATTTCGTACCTCAGCAATTTTATTCTCCTGGTCAATAGATTCATTTTTCCTAAACTGATAAACAGACACCATTTAGTCCTCTCGACTATGACTGGTTCTCGACTTAGCGACCTTTCAAAGTAACATATGAGGGAGACCGAGAGGAGGGGGATTTTTTTTCTTTCTGCACTTTTTTCTTCTTTCTTTTTCTCTCTTTCATTTCTTTTCTTTGTTCTGTATAAGTAGTCCTCGACATGCGACTACGATTGAGCCCAAGGTTTCTGTCGCTAAAGAAGACCGTGGTTAGGTGAATTTTGATCCGTTTTGTGACCTCCCTTGCCACCGTTGTGGAGTGAATCACTGCTGCTGGCAATTTAGTGACCTGGTTGTTGAGTGAATCTGGCTTCCCCGTTGATTTTGCTTGTCGGAAGTTCGCCGAAGGGGATCACGTGACTGCAGCTGTCATAACTATGAGCCACTGTCAGTTGCCAAGCATTTGAAATTTAATCATGTGACTATGGGAGATGCTGCAATGGCCATAAATGTGAAAAATGGTCGTAAGTCACTTTTTTCAGTGCCATTGTAACTTTGAACAACATCCCCATGGTCACATGATTAAAATTCTGGAAATTTTGCTTGGTGACTGTCTCCTATTTATGATGGTTGGAAGTGTCCTGGGATCGTGTGATTCCCCTTTGGCGACTTTCTGACAAGTAAAGTCAAATGGGGAAGCTGGAGTAACTTAACAACCATGTTGCTAATTCACTGAATATTTGTGGCAATAAAGGTAAAGGTTCCCCTTGCACATATGTGCTAGTCGTTCCCGACTCTAGGGGGCGGTGCTCATCTCCGTTTCAAAGCCGAAGAGCCAACGCTGTCCGAAGACGTCTCCGTGGTCATGTGGCCGGCATGACTCAACGCCAAAGGTGCATGGAACGCTGTTACCTTCCCACCAAAGGTGGTCCCTCTTTTTCTACTTGCATTTTTTACCTGCTTTCGAACTGCTAGGTTGGCAGAAGCTGGAACAAGCAACGGGAGCTCACCCCGTTACGCGGGGCTAGGGATTCGAACCGCTGAAGTGCCGGTACCTTTCGATCGACAAGCTCAGCGTCCTAGCCACCGAGCCACCGTGTCCCTATTTGTGGCAATAAAAGGTTGTGAAATGGGGCAAAACTCACTTAACCGCTGTCTCACTTAGCAACAGAAATCTGGGGCTCTATTGTGTCCATAAGTCGAGGAGTGCCCTGTGATGACTTTTCAAATGATTCAAGTTCAACTTTTTGTACAATCTTTGCCTTCAGCTGGCCTAAACTGGTCCTTATCAGAAGTTCTGCATTCCACATGAAAAACATTCCATGTTCTTTCAAAGAACCAGATACATTAATCACAGAAGCGGCAGCCAAAAAAAGCCATTGCAGTCCTAAATTGCATGAACAGAGGGATACAATCAAGATCAAAGGAGGTACTAATACCACTCTATAAAGCCTTAGTAAGACCACACCTAGAGTACTGCATCCAGTTTTGGTCACCACACTATAAAAAAGATGTCGAGACTCTAGAAAGGGTGCAGAGAAGAGCAACCAGGATGATGAGGGGACTGGAGACTAAAATATATGAAGAACGGTTGCAGGAACTGGGCATGGCTAGTCTAGTGAAGAGAAGGACCAGGGGAGACATGACAGCAGTCTTCCAATATTTGAGGGGCTGCCACAGAGAGGAGGAAGGGGGTCAAGCTATTTTCCAAAGCACCAGAAGGCAGGACAAGAAATAATGGATAGGAACTGATCAAGGAGAGATTCAACCTGGAAATAAGGAGGAATTTTCTGACAGTGAGAACAATCAACCGATGGAACAGAAGTTGCCTTCAGACGTTGTGGAAGCTTCATCACTGGAGGCTTTCAAGAAGAGACTGGACTGCCATCTGTCAGAAATGGGGTAGGGTCTCCTGCTTTGTGGGGGTTGGACTAGATGACCTACAAGGTCCCTTCCAACTCTGTTAATCTGTAATCTCCTAGTTACTGAAAATATTACTCTAAGAGGCTCCCTTCTCCTGCTCTCATGAGCTGTATCCATGGAGCTTCTCCTGTTTGATTGCCCAGTGGTACCCTGGTGGCTTTATTGTAATTACCGACACTTTGCAGGATGGTGTGTGTGTGTGGGGGGATTTCCCCTCCTTTCCTCTGCCTCATTTATCAACTGTCGCCTCAGGACTGTGACGCTCTTTGGAAACTTTTGGTAGCTAAAGTTAACAGCCCGGGTTTTTCAACTGTCAGCTCGCTCCCTGCGTTTTCCTAGGCAGAGGCATCCCTTCGTCGTCCTCCTCCTCCTCCGAGCCATCAATCATGGTCTTCTCCAGCCTTAATTCAGTTTCCCATCCGGCCTTTTCTGACCGTTGTGAATTTCGCCTCCATTTGTAAAACTCCGAAAGAATTGCAACTGGAGGCACTTTTTTCCACAGAATCCATTTGTCTTCCGACGCCGGTGATGAAATGCCTGTTTGGTTAGTGCAAATTATTACATGAAATGGAGGGGCTGAAGTTGGGAAATTACACGTAATAGTCACTCCCAGCCTTTGAAAACTCCAACCCGTACAAGGAGGCCTTAAGACAAAAATTAATTAGGGAGAGAATGTAGAATATTTGAATTAGCCCGTGAGGTGTTTTCTATGAGTTAAGGGAGCAGAGATGATAAATTTCTGAACAATGCCAGGCAGGTTTGGAAGGGAAGGATAATCTAGAAACATAACTCATCATGGAGTCCTCTGCATTCTCTGAGTTTGGTTATTTGCATGCAGATGTTTTGTTACCCAACTTGTACATCATCAGTACAAGTGAGTCTGTAGTTTATGGAGCAAACTTGCCCTGTTAGTGCTGCTAGAGTTGTTGTTTTCTCCTTGGAAGTTCCTTGATGTGGATATTGTTTTCTGCTTAATTGTTTGTCTGGTGTTAATCCCTGCTTCTCTGGATTTTGGCTGTTGGAGAGGATGTGTGGAATCCTTGGTGGTCATTGACCTGCAGATGTTTCATTATCCAACTAAGTAACATAATTAGTGTGTGGGAGGCATGGAATTTACTTCCTGGCAGTTTTGGTTGAAGTTTCCCTTGGTAGTTACTTAACAGAAGGTATTGTTTTCTGTTTGTTTGATCGTTTGTCTGGTGTTAATCCCTGCTTATCTGGATCTTGGTTCCTGGAGGGGACATGTTCCAGTCTGAACATCTCTTCTCTTCTATTGGGACATATCTGATCTTCATCATTTGCTGCCATGTTTTGAATATAAGGGGTTTTTTTTCCTCCTCCTCCTTGGATTTTCTCTTTCACTCTATTTGCCAAGCAGTGTAAAGAAATGGAAGAAAATGGCTCTTAAGTAATTATACAAGCAGCAACCCTTGTTCTTATTAGCTTGACGTATCTGATACCCTGGGAATGATAATGAGGGCATCTCCTGCCTTTCATTTTTTGGAAACATGGTGGGTTGACTTGACTGGGTTTTTGCTCCTTGGCAAAGGGTGGCAATTCAGGTTTTCAAAGGGCAGGTAGATGATCAGCAACAATCAAAAGCAATGCATGCATGAATACGCCCTGAACAAAAAGGTGATCTTTGAACTATTCCTTTGTGTTGGGTTTTTTTTGGGGGGAGGGGGAATGCTAATGATTCTGTGGGCATTGCAACGGATTGATCTTCTCCCAGCAGGTCAAGATTCAGAGATGGTCCTGTAGAGAGAGGTGAATCGGAGTAGGCTTCAAAAGGGTTACGCTGCACACGAAACCTTCTGTGGGTTGATTAGAGAGATGAGATGATCAAACTGTGTCACTGTTTGGAATAGACAAGTGGAAAGGGCCATGGAGATCATTACATTGGAACATCTCTCTCTGTGTGTGTCTCTGTCTCTCTCTTTCCCTCTCCCTCTCTCCTCCTCCCCCTCCCTCCCTCTCTCTCTCCCTCCCTCCCTCCCTCTCTTTCTCTCCCCCTCCCTTTCCCTCCCTCTCTCAATATTATTATTATTATTATTATTATTATTATTATTATTATTATTTAATCTTTAGTGAGATTCACAGCCTTTGAGGCTGGTTAATAGCTCAGCAGCTCGAGTCCTAACCAAGGACCTAGGGACTGTTAAGGTATCATCGGAGGATGTAAGCTGTTCTGAGTAAGGTGGTTTTTTGTAGAGTCAAAATGTTCAAGTCCGGCAAATTTAGAATTTCTAAATAGCGGGGTAGCGCTATTATTATTATTATTATTATTATTATTATTATTATTATTATTATTAATTTCTATGCCATCCACTCTCCGAGGACTCTGGGCGGCTTACACCAAAGACAGTATACTAAATAGCATATTGCCCCCAACAATCTGGGTCCTCATTTTACCCACCTCGGAAGGATGGAAGGCTGAGTCAACCTTGAGCCGGTGAGATTTGATCCGCTGATCTGCTGAACTAGCAGTCAGCTGAAGTAGCTGCAGTACTGCACCCTAACCACTGCGCCACCTCGGCTCTCTTCTAGGGGACTGGCGTCTAAAGCATACAAACAATGTTTGCATGAACTGGGTATGTCTAGTTTAATGAAGAGAAGGACTAGGGGAGACATAATAGCAGTGTTCCAATATCTCAGGGGTTTCTCTAAAGAAGAGGGAGTCAAGCTATTCTCCAAAGGGCACGACAAAGAAGCAATGGGTAGAAACTAATCAAGGAGAGAAGCAACTTAGAACTAAGGAGAAATTTCCTGACATTCATCATTGGAACAACTTGCCTCCAGAAGTTGTGAATGCTCCAACACTGGAAGTTTTTAAGGAGAGATTGGGCAACCGTTTTTGTCTGAAATGGTATAGGGCAGTGATGGGTAACCTTTTTGGTGCCGAGTGGCCAAAGCGTGCGCGCAAGCACGTGAATGCACATGCGCGTGCCCAAACCCCCAAAATGCAATGTGAGCACCCCTGTGCATGAGCTCCACGCATGCGCACACATCCTCCATGCATTCGATGTGTCCCCATGCATGTGCCCCCCCCCCCGTGTATATGCAGCAGAGACCTGAAGACCAGCTGGCCGGCGGGAGGTGCACATGCATGTGTGGTGGAGCTGGGCTAGGGTGACGGCTGGCATGTCCGTAGAGAGGGCTCTGCATGACACCTAGAGCACACGTGCCATAGGTTCTCCATCCCGGGTATAGAGCTTCCTGCTTGAGCGGGGGTTGGTTTAGATGACCTCCAAGGTCCCTTCCAATTCTGTCGTTCTCTTATGTTCTATTTATCCCTCTCCATCTTTGCCTGGCTTCCATCAATGTTAGATGGAAGCCTCTTGGCCCATGGTGGGGTTGAGAAATGCAACCTAGAGCTGTTGCATTGCCCCAGCTACGGACCCCAAAGAACGCAGCACACACAAAGTCTGTATAAAGTTTAGTTTACTAAAATAAAATCAGCTTTTTCTTCAAACAAAGGCTGTTAATTAACTTTCTTAACAGCCTGAAAGAATCCAAAGAATAAAATAATAATCGTAATCTTACTATGGTTGGCAGAAAGCCCAGAAGCAATTTGCAGAGAACTAAGATCAAGACGCGAAGGAGAGTGAACAAAGTTGTTCCCTGCAAATTGCTTCAGTCGGCGTTCTTCCTTAAATAGGCTAAGGGAGTGGCCAATTAGCCCCAAGCCTTACTCTCGAGGAGACCTCCTCCTGAGGAGCCACTCCTGCCTTTTGGCAGCTCTGCGCACCCGTGCATTGAGAAGAGACTCCTCCTCTTCTTCCTCTTTACTTAAAGGAGCTTCTGGAGGTTCTGAAGGCCCTGGCTGAATCCCCGCCTCTGGCACCACATCTTCTCCAGCCTCCTCACTGTCCGACTCGAGTGCCAGCTGCACAGGCTGCTGACGCAGCACCACACCAGCCTCCTCACTGTCTGAATCAGCTACTAGCTGCACAGGCCGCATATGGGCCACAACAAGGACTGACTTGATCACCTGAGCTTAGACACTGAACTCTTTAGATCTGGAAGTATCCAAAGATTGAGTCACCCTCTTTCTGTCATAAACTGGTCTCTTAAATTTTGTCCTGGCATCAAGCCACTTTCATCATTTTGGGGTTTTTCCTCTTTCTCTTTCCAGAGTTATGTCATGCCCAGATCACTGCAGGGATCCATGAGGATTTATAGAAGATGTCCTGGATCTTGTTGCCTTTGGTGCTCTTGTTGGTATGGTTAATGAAGATAGCTGCTAGCCCCCATTCGCTGAGGATTGGTAAGTAAGGCGAATAAACCACCGTGCTGTGTGAATCCTACGTTTTTTATCCTGGCTATTTTAGTCCCTGGAAAAGCAACGGTGCGGATCAAAATTGCAATAATTGGAAGAGATTTGGATCAAAATGACTATAATTGGAACCACGCTAAAGAGGAGCTTGCCCATCCAGCCGGCCTCCAAAAACGCAGTGTGGTACTTCTCATTATGAAAAATCAACCTTCTGGACTTGCGCTGCGTGCCGTGTATAAAAATCTATTGCCCTCGAATGAAATTAATGAGAATTTAAGGGAAGACACAGAGTATATATATATATTTTTCATCGACAGGATTGTCCCGAGAATATGGAATTGGTTCGGTTAAATGTGCGTTGAGTGGTGTCGCAATTAATTAGAGGCTGGCTTCAAATCCGCATTTATTTAAAAAGCGAATGGGGAGGTAAACAAACAACCCCCATTTTGTTTATTCTTTGGGTTACAGGCATCAATTAATAGAGATTTGAATATTCACGCATTGATTCACATTGTTTTTTTAACTGCTTTGTAGCAAAGCGTTGCTTTGCCTTAAAGATATACATCAAACCAGACTGATATTCATGGGAAAGTTGTTGGGGAAAAAAAAAAAGAGAGACAGTAGAGGCAGTTTCGTTTAGCTAGTTTTATTTTATTCTGTTTTTCTTGTGACCTTGCCTGGTAAATGCAAAGCTCTTTGTCCTTTTCTGGAATTCAGCAGGCCGAAGTAGCAGGATGCATCTGAATGCCGGGTAATCTTTCTGCACGTTTGCAAGTAGCAAAAGGTTATCCAAGTGTCTGATTAAAATAAAAAGGGAAGATGTAATGAATAAACCGCACCGGGAAGAGAAATTTTCATGAGGAGAATGTGGCATTCTTTATTCTGGGATGAGGTAACCCAGAAGTGGTCTGCAAGGGCCTTGTTTTCGTTGAATAGCCTTCTCTCCGGGATTTGTAGCCTTTGTGGTTTCTGCTGTCATTTATATAAAGAAATCAGGTCTATTTTAGTAGTTCTTTATTCCTATTCCCACTAAAGGAGAATTCAGTCCTGGAGACACACAGATAAATTATGTCCCCCCTCCCTCCCAGATCCCTCTGCCCCTGTCCCCCAACTTTGAAAGGAGAATTTGAAAAAAGATGACGGTGCCTAACATTAAAGACTTCATTGGTGTGGTGGAATGTGGTCTGGATTCCCGGGGACCAAGAGACAGCAAAGTTTAAATCATTTGGTTGGGAGAAAGAGAGTTAAGACGGCTCCTCCCTGGAAGTTCTCAGAGTCACGGGTGGGCTGTGTTGTGGTCCGCCAGCAGCCTGCGGAGCTGGCAGCGGAGTCGGACAGTGATGAGGCTGAGGAAGAACAGGGGCCAGTCCTGGAGTCAGAGGAAGGCCCGGATGAGGGCTCTGCGTCAGAGGCAGAGATGGGGCCAGGGCCATCTGGGAGTGATGTGCGGACTCCTGAGCCTCCAGAGGCTGACAGCAGAGAGGCAGAGGAACAGGAGGAGCCTGTTCCTAGTGCATGCATGAGAATTGCTGCCAGAAAGCAAGAGCAGCTAAAGCAAACAGGACAACTCAGGAGTAAGGCCAAGAGATGATTGGCTCCTCCCATAAGGTTTAAAAGACCAGCAACGGCTCTTGGCCTCTTTGTCAGAAAACAAAGTTGATAGATTTGTTTCTTGTCTTGCTGCATTTATTTCTTGTCGGCGTCTTCTGCTTCTGAACTTTTGCCAAGAGAAGCCTTTGGCAGGTTGCCTAATTAGACCAAGGTTGGTGATAAGGCTGAAGAATTTGTGTTATGACGAATTTGTTTTGAATTAATTTGGACTACGCTGAGAATAGAATAGAATAGAATAGAATAGAATAGAATAGAATAGAATAGAATAGAATAGAATAGAATAGAATAGAATAGAATAGAATTCTTTATTGGCCAAGTATGATTGGACACACAAGGAATTTGTCTTTGGTGCATACGCTCTCAGTGTACATAAAAGAAAAGATATGTTCATCAAGAATCATAAAGTACAACACTTAATGATAGTCATAGGGAACAAATAAGCAATCAGGAAACAATATCAATATAAATCGTAAGGATACCAGCAACAAAGTGACAGTCATACAGTCATAAGTGGAAGGAGGTGGGTGATGGGAATGATGAGAAGATTAATAGTAGTGCAGACTTAGTGAATAGTTTGACAGGGTTGAGGGAATTATTTGTTTAGCATTTAAAACTACACAAACAAACAACCCAACATGAAAGCAAAGAATGTAAGAACAGACGATCTTACCATGGTTATTGACTTAGGAGAACTGAGTATTCAAATATTCTTCGAACAAAGAGAGGCCACCTTCCATTCCTACGTCTTTGTAAACAGGAAATGACAGGTATTCATCCTCTCCTTCTGGTTCTCCATAGAATGTACTCTTACATGAAGTCATGGTGAGGACTATCTAAAGATGGCCTCTCCATAATTGTCTGCATCCCTCCTAAGATCCTTTTTAGGAAGGCCACGGTGCTAGTTCAAAGAGAGAGTTCCCGACATGCTGCTGCTGAGAGAAGCAATTATATATGCAAAAATATTCTTGCTTGCGGCAGGCACGTCTTTCCTTTCTAAACTATAAATCAAAAGTGAGTGGATGCTTTCTGCTAAATCCACATCAGGATTAGGTTTTTCACGGGGTGGCTACGGCTAGTCACAAAGTCAGCCCGAAGTTCAGATTGGACGGGGCACTTTTATCTACCTATCCAGTCCTTCCCAGGAAACCTGGCATACCTGATTGTGTTAAAGGCCTCATCGCAGGATTCCCAGTAAAAAACTGCCTTTTGCAATTCCCAGCAAAACTGCCGTTTGCAATTGACTGGTGATGATTTGGTCAATGCCGATGATGTTCAGGTGGTGCTGCATCCAGCTTTGGTCGCCACGATGTATAACAAGTTGTTGAGACTCTACAAGGAGTGCAGAGAAGAGCAACAAAGATGATTAGGGGATTTGGAGGCTAAAACATATGAAGAACAGTTGCAGGAACTGGGTATGTCTAGTTTGATGAAGAGAAGGACTAGGGGAGACATGATAGCAGGGTTCCAATATCTCAGGGGCTTCCACAAAGAAAAGGGAGACAAGCGATTCTCCAAAGCACCCGAGGGCAGGACAAGAAGCAATGGGTGGAAACTAATCAAGGACAGAAGCAACCTTGAACTAAGGAGAAATTTCCTGACATTTGGAACAATTAATCAGTGGAACAACTTGCCTCCAGAAATTATGGGTGCTCCAACACTGGAAGTTTTTAAGAAGAGATTGGACAACCATTTGTCTGAAGTGGTGTAGGGTTTCCTCCCTGAGCAAGGGGTTGGACTGGAAGACCTCCAAGGTCCCTTCCAATTCTGTTATTCTTCTATCCTTCCTTCCTTCCTTCCTTCCTTCCTTCCTTCCTTCCTTCCTTCCTTCCTTCCTTCCTTCCTTCCTTCCTTCCTTCCTTCCCCATCACTGGAAGTTTTTAAGAAGAGATTGGACAATCATTTGTCTGAAATGGTATACGGTCTCCTGTCTGAGCTGGAGGTTGGACCAAGGTTCCTTCCAAATTCTGTTATTCTGTCATTCCAGTTGTTTTGGGATTGCACCGTTGGTATTGTTCATTGTACAGATCAACCAGATTAGATTTGGCATTTTTGTCCACCAAAGAATCCTTGCCAAGGACCCGGGGTAGGCAAATACAGGTAGTCCTCGACTTACATCCACAATGGAGACTTCTTTGGCACGGCGAAGACTAAAATTGAAAAGCTTGGTTTGAAGGTGCAAGATATCACATCCCCCCCCCCCGCAATTTCATGGCATGGGGATTTTGCTTCTGTTGAGAGATACCATTGTTGAGCTGTGCTTAAGTCAGGGATGAAATGCTCCTGGATTGGACCGGATCGCCCGATCCGGTGGTGATTTTTCCCTGTGGTTCGGCAATCCGGTAGCGATTTGCCACCCGGGTGTCATTACTTCCTGATTTAACCTTCTGCATGCGCAGAAGATTTTGCCCATGCTCAGAAGGTGCACGCACACATGTTACACATGTCACACATGTCACGTGCACATGCATGCACTTCTGAAGGTGTGCAGTGCGTGCACTTCTGAACCGGTAAAAGGAAGGTAAGTAGATTTCACCGCTGGCTTAAGGCACCAGTTGGCCTTAATCCGGCGCTGTAAAATTTGACAGGCTGGGTTGTTTTCTGGTTGTTGCTTCCATTGCTGCTGAGGTTTTCTTCCTTCTGCGTTTTCACTCCTCCAGAATGAAGAGAAGTATTAGCCCTCCGAATTTTCCCCATCGCTTCCTATCTGCTCTAACTTTGGAGAGAACGTAGCTTCCTTCCGTCAAGCAATTAAAGATGCAAAACCCTTCTTGGAAGAACAGAGGCAAAACTTAATTGGATTAAAACAATGAAATAAATGTTTGAAAAGTATTCATGCTGATCAGCTAGGATGAAAAAAAAGAAAAAAAAGAAATGTATAGACAGCTGAGGGATAATTGCTGCCTTTTGTATTTTCAAAGGGAAAGTCTCGAATCACATCGCAGCATTCTCTAGTCGTGACTCTAAGAAAGCCGAATAATGGACTTAATTAGTCCATCAGCAATGGTTTCTGTCATTCCCGCTGGAAAAAAATTGAGCTGTTTTATGCTTAATCTGGGTTCATTGTTGGGAATGATATTTGGTTTATAATTTAAGATGAATTGATCTTTGGGCTTTTCAAAATTATGCCTGCCTGCCTGCCTGCCTGCCTGCCTTCTTTCCTTCCTTCCTTCCTTCCTTCCTTCTTTCCTTCCGTCTTTCTTTCTTTCTTTCTTTCTTTCTTTCTTTCTTTCTTTCTTTCTTTCTTTCTTTCTTTCTTTCTTTCTTTCTTTTTGTTCTTCCTTCCTCACTGTTTTCCTTCCTTTCTTCCTCCCTTGCTATTTTTCCTTTCCTCCTTCCTTCCTTTCTTCCTTCCCTCCTTCCTTCCTTCCTTCCTCCCTCCTTTCTTTCTTTCTTTCTTTCTTTCTTTCTTTTCTTCCTTCCTCACTGTTTTCCTTCCTTTCTTCCCCCCTTCCTCACTGTTTTCCTTCCTTCCTTCCTGTCCTTCCTTCCTTCCTTCCTTCTTTCTTTGTTCTTCCTTCCTCACTGTTTTCCTTCCTTTTTCCCCTCCCTTGCTATTTTTCCTTTCCTCCTTCCTTCCTGTTCTTCCTTCCTTCCTTCCTTCCTTCTTTCCTTCCTTCCTTCCTTCCTTCCTTCCTTCCTTCCTTCCTTCTTTCTTTCTTTCTTTCTTTCTTTCTTTCTTTCTTTCTTTCTTTCTTTTCTTCCTTCCTCACTGTTTTCCTTCCTTCCTTTCTCCCCTCCTTCCTCACTGTTTTCCTTCCTTCCTTCCTTCCTTCCTTCCTTCCTTCCTTCCTTCTTTCTTTCTTTCTTTCTTTCTTTCTTTCTTTCTTTCTCTTTCTTTCTTTCCTGTTCTTCCTTCCTTCCTTCCACCCTGTTTTCCTTCCTTCCCACAGAACCGGTAGTAAAATATTTTGAATTCCATCACTGATCTGGAGGGAGATTAAGAGCAGATCAGGGTGTTTCTACCAGGAGGGAGAGGCTGGAGATCTATTCCCAGGTACATTCAAAAAGAAAAAGAAGGAAGAAGTCTAGAAACAAAACACCAGAAAAGTTTTCTTTCTACCGCATTCCACATGGGTTTTCCTTCCTTCACTCCAGAGCTGTGGGGTTTGGTTGTGTGGTTTTTTTTTAAACAAAGACAAAATGAACTTTATACAGAAATGAGGGCTGAATGTCAATTCCTTTATCTGAGCCAATTTGCAAAGCAGAAAGCGGTGAAAGAATTAAGACAGTTAAATAGAAGGGAGGAAAAAAAAAAGAAATCCCTACTTGGTGGTGATGAAACCGTGTTTAAATGACTGAAATTATCTCTGGATTACCCTTGTTAGACACTGCTTTATTTAATCAACTCGAGGCTTAATCTGCTGCAAGCATTCCTACCGAAAAAAAGGGACTCCAAGGGAGAAAATTATTGGGGAGTCTTTTACCTTTTAGAGAAGCCATGGATGTTGTGATCCTTTGCAATTTTCGAGCAACGTTCTTTACAAGTTCAAGAACATTTGCTTGCCAAGATCAAGGCCAGGGGGAAGAAACGTTTCTGAGAGTCAGAAGGGCAAATCTTATTTGCGCAAACAGAACACCGTAAACATAATTTACACCAAGTAGACCCTTGTGGTGATAAGGGAGTTCTCCCTTCCTGGCTTCCAAGACCAGCGGCATATGGTGAAGAGGGTTGTTTTCAATAGCCGAAAATTCAGAAAAATGAAAGCAATACACATTCAGTAAGCAAGATAAGCAAGGAAAGAAAGCTGATCGGCATTTGGGAAAAAAGGAAAACGTATGAATTCAAGATTGGAAAGGGTGTTGCCCTCACAAATTGGTGTGTGTTTCTGCCTAGAGCCGGGGTCAGCAACCTGCAGCTCTGGAGCCGCATGTGGCTCTTTGGGCCCTCTGCTGTGGCTCCCTGTCGGGTGATCCCACCACTGGCTGGCCCCACTCCTCTCCCTCCCCTCCCAGTCATTCCTCGCCTGGCCTGAGAAGGTAAGGGCAACGATGGGGGATGGAGAAGCAGGGCAGAGACAGTGAGATACAGAGAGAGGGAGAGAGAGACATAGAGAGATACAGAGAGAGGGAGAGAGAGACATAGAGAGATACAGAGAGAGGGAGAGAGAGACATAGAGAGATACAGAGAGAGGGAGAGAGAGACATAGAGAGATACAGAGAGAGGGAGAGAGAGACATAGAGAGATACAGAGAGAGGGAGAGAGAGACAGAGAGATACAGAGAGAGGGAGAGAGAGAGACATAGAGAGATACAGAGAGAGGGAGAGAGAGACAGAGAGATACAGAGAGAGGGAGAGAGAGAGACATAGAGAGATACAGAGAGAGGGAGAGAGAGACAGAGAGATACAGAGAGAGGGAGAGAGAGACATAGAGAGATACAGAGAGAGGGAGAGAGAGACATAGAGAGATACAGAGAGAGGGAGAGAGAGGGAGGAAGGGAGAGAGAGATATGTCAAAAGGATTTTGTGGTTCCTGGTGTTTTTAAACAACTGGTTCTTTGCCCTGATAACCGGCTGGGTAGGCATGGCTAAGGGGGTGTCATGTGACTGGTGGAAGTGAGTGATGTGGAGTTGGCCACGCCCAACCAGGTTTTGTGGCTCTCTGTGTTTTTTTTTCCCTGTGGGAAATGGATCCAAATGGCTCTTTGAGTGTTTAAGGTTGCAGACCTCTGGCCTAGAAGGTTGAGTTTGGTCAAAAGGCAGAAATGGCTTTTAACTGTGGTTA
Organism: Pantherophis guttatus; assembly: GCF_059756535.1. Classification (NCBI taxonomy): domain Eukaryota; kingdom Metazoa; phylum Chordata; class Lepidosauria; order Squamata; family Colubridae; genus Pantherophis; species Pantherophis guttatus. The sequence continues at coordinate 28,247,266 of NC_142071.1, read as the reverse complement.
TTTGTAAATCAATATGTGACTGCCTATCGCGGTCAGCCAAACAAAAGCACAGAACGCAGCAACGACTAGAATGATAATAACTTTCAGAGAACACAGCAACCCTAAAAATGTCTTTAAATTTAAGAAGAAAACGATGGTTCACTGACTCAAAACCCAATGTAAATTTTTAACAGAATAACAGAGTTGGAAGGGACCTTGGAGGTCTTCTAGTCCAACCCCCTGCTTAGGCAGGAAACCCTACACCACTTCAGACAAATGGTTATCCAATCTCTTCTTAAAAACTTCCAGTGTTGAAGCATTCACAACTCCTGCAGGCAAGTTGTTCCAGTGATGAATTGTTCCCACTGTCAGGAAATTCCTCCTTAGTTCTAAGTTGTTTCTCTCCTTCTTTAGTCCACACATTGCAAAGCTGCGAAGATCAAGAAACACTGTTTTCTCCTGTGCATCAGACAGATGTGCCTTGAACACTTACAAGTAGTTTCCCACAAAACCTTAGCAATCATTGTTAGAGAAAAAAACTTCTCTGTTTCCTCCAGGCTTTGCAGAGGATTTTCTTGGCTGAAGCCTTCATGAAGATACCTTTAGTAGCTTCATCAGTGCTGATCAGATTTTGGGCAATCTTAATTGCCCAACCTAGTTGGGCAATTAAGCATATGCAAGAAAACAACCAAGCTCAGAAAGAACCAAGGACCTCACAGTTCTCCTCCTCCTCCTCCTCCTCCTCCTCCTCCTCCTCCTCCTCCTCCTCCTCCTCCTCCTCCTCCTCCTCCTCCTCCTCCTCCTCCATTATAACATTATCATCATCATTGTCATCTCTGCAAACCTTGCTCCTGTCAACTCGCAAAGCATCCCTGGCCTGCTCTCGAGTTGCCATAGGCAAGGAGGAAGGGAAACTGACAAAGCAACACGGCAGCCCAAGACAGGAGCACATTCCAGACATATCTTTCTCAAGGCTGTCTCCCAGGCTTACCTACAGCAACCGGAGGGGAGTGATCTCTACAATCCATGAAATTGCTCTATTGGTGAATGTGATTGATGACACACCCTGGGAGGAGGGGGAAAACAGGGTCATGATTAGGACTCCAGGCTCATGATTTAATTAGGGCATCCATGGAAACCTGACAGCTCTCTTCTAGCACTGATGATGCTACCTAGTGGGGTCATGAAATTGTCTACAAGAAGACAAACAAGTTCAGGGAACACCAAAGACTCCACAGTTGAATCCTGAGCTACAAAACTCCTCTTCTATAGGTCTTCCTGTTTTGCAAGGACACACACATGCAGACACAGAATTAAATGCAAGCATCTAGTCCTAATTTCCATAGAAGAGAATCATCAAATGTGTCATACAATAACCTTCATCGTTGCATTAGCCCTTGCAATATCCTGTCCCAGTTCTCCATGCCCCCTTTGTCTGACAGAAGGCTATTACCTTTTCCAAGTCTAATTCCCAAAATAATTCAACAAGTGAAGGAAAAAGAAACACCATCCCACCAATGGGGTATATGAAAATTGATGTGCCTCTTTCCTTTTTTTATTTTTTTCACTGCATATAATTTCTCCCGTTCCATCTCCTGGGGAAGCACTCATTATAGAAGATTTTTTTAAAAATTCCCACTCGCATAAGCGGGGCCGAAGAAGGACCTTCCTGTTCCCCAATCACAAAGTGGAAAATAGTTTGGTTATCACAAGTTGAGACAGATAAGTAAACACAACCTCTGATTAAATTTTACCCAAGAAATTTCTGATGGACCCTAACAGATTGATACTCCCGGTTTATTTTATTTATGCTGTCGATCTCCTTTGTTTTAAGGTGGGGAAAAAACCACACACATTAAGACATCAGTCACAGTTAACCAATGCAACAACTCTTTTTCACGTCTGCCAAAATAGAGGACCTCTCTTACAAGAAGATTTGATTTACTGATTTAATCTTTGAAGGTTTCCCCCCCCCAACAAGTCAAAGGGACTGACAAATATTGAAATATTGAGGAGATAAATAAAACATTTGTGACTTTCACTGTCCCCTTGGTTATGATTTTGAGAGGCAAAAATCTCCTGAATGCCTCTCTCCATTTCTGAAGTCTTTAGGCAAGAAAAGCAAAATGCACAGGTACAGTATAGGTGGTACCTTGCTCAATAGTAGTAACTGTGAGAGGGATCTTGGAGTCCTAGTGGACAACCATTTAGATAGGAGCCAGCCGTGTGCAGCAGTTGCCAAAAAAGCCAACACAGTTCTAGGCTGCATAAACAGAAGGATAGAATCAAGATCATGTGAAGTGTTGATACCACTTTATAATGCCTTGGTAAGGCCACACTTGGAATATTGCATCCAGTTTTGGTCGCCACGGTGTAAAAAAGATGTTGAGACTCTAGAAAGAGTGCAGAGAAGAGCAACCAAGATGATTAGGGGGCTGGAATCTAAAACATATGAAGAACGGTTGCAGGAACTGGGTATGTCTAGTCTGATGAAAAGAAGGACGAGGGGAGACATGATAGCAGTCTTCCAATATCTCAGGGGCTGCCCCAAAGAAGAGGGAGTCAAGCTATTCTCCAAAGCATCTGAAGGGAGGAGAAGAAGCAATGGGTGGCAGCTAATCAAGGAGAAAAGCAAATAAGAACTAAGGAGAAATTTCCTGACAGTTGGAACAATTAATCAGTGGACCAACTTGCCTGCAGAAGTTGTGAATGCTCCAACACTGGAAGTTTTTAAGAAGATGTTGGATAACCATTTCTCTGAAGTGGTATAAGTTTTCCTGCCAAAGCAGGGGGCTGGACTAGAAGATCTCCAAGGTCCCTTCCAACTTTGTTATTCTATTCTGTTCTGTTCTGTTCTGTTATTCTATTCTATTCTATTCTATTCTATTCTATTCTATTCTATTCTATTCTATTCTATTCTATTCTATTCTATTCTATCCTATCCTATCCTATCCTATCCTATCCTATCCTATCCTATCCTATCCTATCCTATCCTATTCTAATAATTTTAATAATTTTAAATTGGGTGTTTTAAATTTTTGGGGTTTTAAATTGAGCCAAATTATTTAATAATTTTAAATTATTTTAATTGATGTTTGTCTTGTGCTTTTAATAGGCTGTACACTGCGCTGAGTCCTTTGGGAGAAGGGCGGTATAGAAATAAAATTATTCTTGTTCTTGTTCTGTTCTGTTCTATTCTATTCTATTCTATTCTATTCTATTCTATTCTATTCTATTCTATTCTATTCTATTCTATTCTATTCTATTCTATTCCATTCCATTCCATTCCATTCCATTCCATTCCATTCCACTCCATTCTCCAAAAGTTGCCAACTTTTTGATCCATCTCTGTGAAGAGAATAGCAAACGTTCTTATTTCTCTCTGGTTTGGTCTTTAAAGCATAGCCACTGCCCTTCTGCAATCTCCTGACAAGGCTTTGCAGAGTAATTGATGGCCAGGGCTGCGGTTGCAAAAACTACGCCAAGCAAAAGTTTGCAAAAGATATAGATATATATATATATATATTTCCTCCCTCTCTCCCAGCTCCCCTTTCCCATCATCTTTGCAGCTATGCCAGAGGCAAAAATGGATTTAAATCACCATGATTTAAATCAGCTGCTCAAATCAGCCATCAAGGAAGGCTGGATTTAAATAGTTGATTTTTCATCCACGTCTCGTCTCCCAGTTTGGAGCGGAGTCGTTTTGTGGAAAATAGGACTGCATTCCAACTGAAGGGAGTTTGATAGAAATTTAGCCAGCACTCAGTTCCTGTGGCTTGCTTGCATTCTTTAACTACAGTTTTTGGATAGGGTCTCCTGAGTGAGCAGGGGGTTGGACTAGATGACCTCCAAGGTCCCTTCCAACCAGGGTGGATAAAAATCAATGATTTTTTTAAAAAAATAAAAAAAATCAGATTTTTTAAAAATTTAAATCAGTTTTTTTTTATTTAAATTGGATTTTTTTTTATTTTTATCGAATTTATTTTAATAAAAAACTTTTGGGGTAAAAATCTATCATAAGATAGTTTTCTATTTAAGATACATAAATAATTTAGTTTATTCAGCATGAAATGGAGCTTAGTTATGTAGCACGAGGCTGTATATTCTGCAACACTGGGACTATCGGTGAGTCAACAGTGGGTCAAAGGAGTAGGAGAGATGACAGCTGCTCTTTAAAAATTATGATTTAAATCGAGTTGATTTAAATCAAGCTTTTTTACTAGTGATTTAAATCATGATTTAAATTGTGATTTAAATCAACTTGATTTAAATCAAATCCATCCTGCTTCCAACTATGTTACTGTTACCTCTAGAGCACAGGTGTGTCTGCAACCAGTCCTGCCATTAAACGTTGGCTGGGGATGGAGGGAAAAACCAAGGAATCAACTTCACAGGAAGCTCAAATTAGTTTAGACCGGCTAAATTAACAGAATCTTGCAAATTTGATTGTGCTGAATCACCTCTGCTTCCTTCGAGTTCAGTGGACGGAGGAGCTTCCTGTCTTCTGTGATACCTTAAAAAGGGGTTTTGATTTGGTTAGTTCGAGGATGGGAGACCACCTGGAGATTCAGCCTGGCCTGGGAAGGTGAAAAAACCAGCTGCCAAGAAAACAATTACCAGATACTTCTACTTAGTGGCCAAGAGAAAGGACAGGCGAATGTAGACATTAGGAGCTGAGCTGGACTTAAGGAAGTTGCATTAACAGAGGGATACAATCAAGATCAAGGGAGGTACTAATACCACTCTATAAAGCCTTAGTAAGACCACACCTAGAGTACTGCATCCAGTTTTGGTCACCACACTATAAAAAAGATGTTGAGACCCTAGAAAGAGTGCAGAGAAGAGCAACCAGGATGATTAGGGGACTGGAGGCTAAAATATACGATGAACGATTGCAAGTACTTGGCATTGTTAGTCTAGTGAAGAGAAGGACCAGGGGAGACATGATAGCAGTCTTCCAATATTTGAGGGGCTGCCACAGAGGGGGGGGGTCAAACTATTTTCCAAAGCACCTGAAGGCCAGAGAAGGAATAATGGATGGAAACCAAACAAGGAGAGATTCAACCTAGAAATAAGGAGAAATTTTCTGACAGTGAGAACAATCAACCGATGGAACAGAAGTTGCCTTCAGACGTTGTGGGAGCTTCATCACTGGAGGCTTTCAAGAAGAGACTGGACTGCCATTTGTCAGAAATGGTGAAGGGAGACCCTTGGGGGTTGGACTAGATGACCTTTAAGGTCCCTTCCAACTCTGTTAATCTGCGTACTGTCTTTTCTTTGCCTGATTTTTGATCCACATCTGGAAGAGGTTTAAGAAGCTCCGTATCCGTACATTTTGCTGATGTTTCTCTGCAGCCGGTTCTCAGGTTCCTTTTTCTGAGCTTTTTTTTTTTCCTGTCAAGGTGAGAGACTTGCATCATGCTAAATGGTTTATGGTGCATTTTTAATTATTCCATGGAGAGGAAGGTTTTTTGGGGGGTTTTTTCTGCAGAGAAGAAAATGTAGACACAAAGATCACAGACGCTGTGGCTGTGTTCTCGTCCTAACTTGCAAGATAGCAAAAGGTAAAAGAATATATTCCCTTGCTATCTTTCCTCTCCTGGTGGTCTCTCCATCTAGCCCAGCATGTGGCAGTTCCGCCCCAAGGGAATTGATCCAGGCTGGGGCGGGGGAGGGGCTGTTTCAGACCAGGAAATATGGACACCGAGGGAGAGAAATCAATGCAAAGAGAAAACAGCACCTCTGGCTGGTGTGTTTGTTTGCCACATGCTAGAATGGGGCAACAGGAATGCAGGGCGTGCCAAGTCAAATGAAAATCAGAGTTTTGAACTGTCACTGCCAGACGTGCGATCCCTACAAAGCCAGAAGAACCACAGTCTGGCTGAATGCAAACCACTTCTTGGAGAGAGGGAGAGGGAGGGAAAGAGAGAGAGAGAGAGGAATAGGTTGAGAGGGGAGAGAGAGAGGGAGAGGCAGGGGGAGGGAGAGAGGGAGAGAGGGAGAGGGAGGAAGAGGTTGAGAGGGAGGAGCGAGAAGGAGAGAGGGAGAGGCAGGGAGAGAGAGGGAGAGACGGAAAGAAAAAGTGGGGAGAGAGGTTGGGAGGGAGGGAGGGAGAGGGAGGAAGAGGTTGAGAGGGAGGAGAGAGAAGGAGAGAGGGAGAGGCAGGGAGGGAGGGAGAAGGAAAGAGAGGGAAAGAGAAAGGGGGGAGAGAGAGGTGAGGGAGGGAGGGGGAGAGGGAGGAAGAGTTGAGAGGGAGGAGAGGGAGAGGGAGGGAGGGAAAGAGAGGGAGAGAGGGAGAGGGAGGAAGAGGTTGAGAGGGAGGAGAGGAGGAGAGAAGGAGAGAGGGAGAGGCAGGGACAGAGAGGGAGAGAGAGAAAGAGGGAGAGGGAAAGAGAAAGGGAGGAGAGAGAGGTTGGGAGGGAGGGAGAGGGAGTGAAAGAGAGAGGGAGAGGGAGAGGGAGGAAGAGGTTGAGAGGGAGGAGAGAGAAGGAGAGAGGGAGAGGCAGGGAGGGAGGGAGAAGGAGAGAGAGGGAAAGAGAAGGGGGAGAGAGAGGTTGTGAGGGAGGAGGAGGGAGAGGGAGGGAGAGGGAGAGGGAGGGAGGGTTGAGAGGGAGGGAGGGAAAGAGAGGGAGAGGGAGGAAGAGGTTGAGAGGGAGGAGAGAGAAGGAGAGAGGGAGAGGCAGGGACGGAGAGGGAGGGAGAGAAAGAGGGAGAGGGAAAGAGAAAGGGAGGAGAGAGAAGTTGGGAGGGAGGGAGAGGGAGAGGGAGGGAGAGAGGGAGGGAGAGGGAAAGAGAAAGGGAGGAGAGAGAAGTTGGGAGGGAGAGAGAGGGAGAGAGGGGTAGAGGGAGAGCGAGGAACAGAGAGAGATGGGCTTGAATTCTTCCATGCCTGCTTACCTTCCAGAACCTTCTTTCTAAGTCTAAATGGGATCAGAAGCCATAGCATTTTTTGCTCCAGATTTTGGTGCATGGGGGGGGGGATCGATTGCAGAATCGGGAGGGGCAACAGATCTTCTTCTTTCTTGGCCAGCTTTGGTTGGCATCCCACCTGGAGGTGAGCTTCAGGGAAGAAACGCGCATGGCCTCCAAGATTACCTGCCTTCTCCTCGCTTTGGTGACCTCCTTGCAGACGGGATTATGCAAACTTTGCAAATTGCCGTGGCTGCCTTTTACCCTTGGAGAGGTTTTTATTATTCTTATTATTTTCCTCAAATTTTAAAACCACCCCTCTTCCTTCGTGTTGTACAAATAAAATATTAAAAGCTAAAAGGAGTACATGAAATGTAAAAGTCCGAGATACAGTCCTGATTTTTCTCATCCAGAGGCGCCTTCCTCTTTGCATCTGACTCTCCTTCTCTGGCTCCGCACCTGAGGCGCTTTCAAAGATTTAAACAGGTCAAAAAAACCCACAAAAAATCCCCCCAACAACAACTCTAAACTTCCTTCAGAGCTTTGTTCCTTTTGGATGTGAATTTACTTCGACTTCTGCTGCAGGAGCGGTGTGGCCCGATTCCAAGCAGTTAAGATTTCTGGATCGCTGCCTATTTAAAGAAAGGTTTCTCCAAGTTTCTAGCCCTTATTCTTAGCGCTCTTCTCTAGAGGGCTGTGAAAATATCTACACAATTCCAGTGGTGAAATTCAAATTATTTTACTACCGGTTCTGTGGGCGTGGCTTGGTGGGCGTGGTGTGGCTTGGTGGGTGTGGCAGGGGAAGGATACTGCAAAATCCCCATTCCCTCTCCACTCCAGGGGAAGGATACTGCAAAATGCCCATTCCCTCCCCACTCCAGGGGAAGGATACTGCAAAATCCCCATTTCCTCCCCACTTCAGGGGAAGGATACTGCAAAATGCCCATTCCCTCCCCACTCCAGGGGAAGGATACTGCAAAATCCCCATTTCCTCCCCACTCCAGGGGAAGGATACTGCAAAATGCCCATTCCCTCCCCACTCCAGGGGAAGGATACTGCAAAATGCCCATTCCCTCCCCACTCCAGGGGAAGGATACTGCAAAATCCCCATTCCCTCTCCACTCCAGGGGAAGGATACTGCAAAATGCCCATTCCCTCCCCACTCCAGGGGAAGGATACTGCAAAATCCCCATTTCCTCCCCACTTCAGGGGAAGGATACTGTAAAATGCCCATTCCCTCCCCATTCCAGGGGAAGGATACTGCAAAATGCCCATTCCCTCCCCACTCCAGGGGAAGGATATTGCAAAATGCCCATTCCCTCTCCACTCCAGGGGAAGGATACTGCAAAATGCCCATTCCCTCCCCACTCCAGGGGAAGGATACTGCAAAATCCCCATTCCCTCCCCACTCCTGGGGGAGGGATATTGCAAAATCTCCTTTCCCACCCCACTCTGGGGCCAGCCAGAGGTAGTATTTGCCGGTTCTCCGAACTACTCAAAATTTCCGCTACCGGTTCTTCAGAACCTGTCAGAACCTGCTGGATTTCACCCCTGCTACAGACCCTTCACATCCTGGACATAAACTGTTTCAACTACTACCCTCAAAACGACGCTATAGAGCACTGCACACCAGAACAATTAGACACAAGGACATTTTTTTTCCCGAATGCCATCACTCTGCTAAACAACTAATTCCCACAACACTGTCAAAGTGAATAGTTTGACAGTCTATTCACTAAATCTGCATTACTATTAATCTTCTCATCGTTCCTATCACCCATCTCCTCCCACTCATGACTATAACCTTATTGCTTGTATCTCTACGATTTATATTGTTTTATTTAATTTCCTAGTATGATTTTTGTTTGCTTATTTAGTATCCTATGACTATGACTAAGTGTTGTACCTTATGATTCTTGACAAATGTATTTTATTTTTTCTTTATGTACGCTGAGAGAATATGCACCAAAGACAAATTCCTTGTGTGTCCAATCACACTTGGCCAATAAAGAATTCTATTCTATTCTGTTCTGTTCTGTTCTGTTCTGTTCTATTCTATTCTATTCTATTCTATTCTATTCTATTCTATTCTATTCTATTCTATTCTATTCTATTCCATTCCATTCCATTCCATTCCATTCCATTCCATTCCATTCCACTCCACTCCACTCCACTCCACTCTACTCTACTCTATTTTATATTGATATTGTTTCCTGATTGCTTATTTGTAACCTATGACTATCATTAAGTGTTGTACCTTATGATTCTTGATGAATGTATTTTGTCTTTTTATGTACACTGAGAGTTTATGCACCAAAGACAAATTCCTTGTGTGTCCAATCACACCTGGCCAATAAAGAATTCTGTTCTATTCTAGATTACGTTCCATTCTTCTCCTCTTCTATCTTGAAGCGTCCCATTTTTCAGACCGTATCATTCCAGTTTCCATGACCCACATTTCAGCTTTGCCCCAAATCATAGTTCAGCTATTTTCTCTCCTCCTCTGACGAACCCTTAACCTCTTCTCTTCTGTTTTTCTTTCCATATGTCCTTCCCAGAAAAAAACCCACTGCTTTTTCTAGCTGTTTCATTGATACTATGCCATGAGTTTTCATACAAGGATTTGCCCATCTGTCCGACGAATGGCTTCCTTCTCTCATTTGCTATTCAGATTGGCAAATTTAACAGTGTCTTTTTGGCTACGTTCGTATAACAGATTGTTCCCAGTCATGAAATTAACCACTTGCAGGACATCCAAGATATGCGAAGCCATAAATTAACTGGGTTCCCCGCAATGCATTGAGCCACGAAAAGCTAACCCTGACCCAAGAAAGCATGTGGTATGAATGAATGCCATCAGTTGGGCTTTCCATGTTGGCTAAACATGTTGTATGAATATATTTGTCAGCCCACTATCTGAGTAGAAAAAAGCAAATGAATAGAATAGAATAGAATAGAATAGAATAGAAATAGAAATAGAAATAGAAATAGAATAGAATAGAATAGAATAGAATAGAATAGAATAGAATAGAATAGAATAGAATAGAATAGAATAGAATTTTTTATTGGCCAAGTGTGATTGGACACACAAGGAATTTGTCTTGGTGCATACGCTCTCAGTGTACATAAAAGAAAAGATACATTTGTCAAGAATCATAAAGTACAACACTTAATGATAGTCATAGGGAAACAATATAAATTGTAAGGATACAAGCAACAAAGTTACAGTCATACAGTCATAAGTGGAAGGAGATGGATGGTGGGAATGATGAGAAGATTAATACTAGTGCAGACCTAGTAAATAGTTTGACAGTGTTGAGGGAATTATTTGTTTAGCAGAGTGATGGCATTCAGGAAAAAGCTGTTCTTGTGTCTAATTGTTCTGGTGTGCATTTTGAGGGTAGGAGTTGAAACAGTTTATGTCCAGGATGCAAGGAGTCTGTAAATATTTTCCCAGCCCTCTTTTTGACTCGTGCAGTATACAGGTCTTCAATGGAAGGCAGGTTGGTAGTCATTGTTTTTTCTGCAGTTCTAATTATCTTCTGAAGTCGGTGTCTGTCTTGTTGGGTTGCAGAACCAAACCAGACAGTTATAGAGGTGCAGATGGCAGACTCCATAATTCCTCTGTAGAACTGGATCAGCAGCTCCTTGGGCAGTTTGAGCTTCCTGAGTTGGCGCAGAAAGAACATTCTTTGTTGTACGTTTTTGATGTTGGGTGTCCATTTTAGATCTTGCGATATGGTAGAACCTAGAAATGTGAAGGTCTCTACTGTTGATACTGTGTTGTCTAGTATTGTGAGAGGAGGAAATATGGAAGAGTTTCTCCTAAAGTCCACCACCATTTCTATGGTTTTGAGTGTGTTCAGTTCCAGATTGTTCCGGTCGCACCACGAGGCTAGCTATTCAACCTCCCGTCTGTATGCGGATTCATCATTGTCTCGAATGAGACCGATCACTGTTGTGTCATCTGTGAACTTCAGTACTTTAACAGGTGGATCGTTAGAGCTGCAGTCATTGGTATACCTAGAGAGAAGAGAAGTGGGGAGAGCACACAGCCTTGGGGGGGCCCCTGTGCTAATGGTACAGGTATCTGATGCAATTTTGCTTAGCTTCACCTGCTGCTTCCTGTTTGTTAGGAAGCTTATGATCCATTTAGAAGTGTGTTCAGGTACCTGTAGCTGGTTGAGCTTAGTTAAAAGAGTGTCTGGAATGATAATGAGCTGAGGTGGCGCAGTGGTTAGAGTGCAGTACTGCAGCTACTTCAGCTGACTGCTAGTTCAGCAGGTCAGCGGATCAAATCTCACCGGCTCAAGGTTGACTCAGCCTTCCATCCTTCCGAGGTGGGTAAAATGAGGACCCAGATTGTTGGGGGCAATATGCTATTTAGTATACTGTCTTTGGTGTAAGCCGCCCAGAGTCCTCGGAGCGTGGGCGGCATAGAAATACGAATAATAAAATAAACAAAATAAAATAAATGATAATGAATGCTGAACTAAAGACTACAAAGAGAACCCTTGCGCAGGTCTCTGGAGATTCAAGATGTTGTAGGATGTAGTGCAGATGAACAAAATAATGATTAAAGGAGGGTAGACGTATCGTGCATCGTTTCTCTTTTCGTATCTTGTTGTGCTGGTACCCTGGAACTGGGATATTTGGTTTTATTGTGAATACAACATGCTTTTGACCGTCTTTGTTAGCTAAGTCTACAGCAGGATATTAAATTGCCAGCTGAAATGAAATCTCGTCCTTTTATTTCTCGATGCCTCTGGCTTGATGTTTATTCTGAGAAAGTCTGGCCGCCTCTGGGTGGTAAATTTAGCTTATCTCCCACCGCCTGTGACCCCCTCCCCTTCCTCTATCTGCCCTGGCTTTTCTGAATGTCGGAATTACCATATGGTTGTCATAATTGACCCCATTTCATTCCTCCTGGGAAATCTTGGCATACAGGACCATTTCAGGTGGCTGACAAACTTCCCCGAACCTTGGTGGATTTGCAAAAGGAATGCAGGTTTGTTTTTTGTTTTTTTTTTGATGGAAAAGCATAGATTTTTTTTTGCAGATTTCTGCCTCTGCTTTGCTGAATCTACATTCTCTCCATCCCGGCTAAAAGCTGGCATCTCAGAAAATATCTAGCTCAGATCACTGCAGTGGGGGTTGCGGTTGCCTCTTTAGAAAAGGGTGGGACATCTCTTCGCTTGCCCCAGAAAAAAAATAAATTCATTTGTACTGCAGTGATTGTGCAAAGATCTACGTTTCTGGAAATGCGCACAAACTCTCGGCTTCCGTTCCTTTCTTCCCTCTGCGATTTGCTTTTGATTCTGGTTAGAACGATAGGAAACCTATCAAGGAGAGAAGCAACCTAGAACTAAGGAGGAATTTCCTGACAGTTAGAACAATGCATCAGTGGAACTACTTGCCTCCAGAAGTTGTGAAAGCTCCAACACTGGAAGTTTTTAAGAAGAGATTGGATAACCATTTGTCTGAAGTGGTGTAGGGTTTCCTGTCTGAGCAGGGGGTTGGACTAGAAGACTCCAAGGTCCCTTCCAACTCTTCTCTTCTCTTCTCTTCTCTTCTCTTCTCTTCTCTTCTCTTCTCTTCTCTTCTCCTCTCTTCTCCTCTCTTCTCCTCTCCTCTCCTCTCCCCTCCCCCTCCCTTCCCTTCCCTTCCATTTATTCTGTTCTGTTCTGTTCTGTTCTGTTCTGTTCTGTTCTGTTCTGTTGTTCCGTTCCCCTCCCGTCCCGTCCCGTCCCGTCCCCTCCCCTCCCCTCCATTCCATTCCATTCCATTCCATTCTATTCTATTCTATCACTGTGGGCATGGCAGGGGAAAGATATCGCAAAATCTCCATTCCCACCTCACTCTGGGGCCAGCCACGGGGGGTACAGTATTTGCCAGTTCTCCAAACTACTCAAAATTTCCGCTACCGTTTTGCCAGAACCTGTCAGAACCTGCTGGATTTCACCCCTGCTTTGGGACAACCATGACCTGGATGACTGAGAATCTCTCCAGACCTTTAGCTATACAATTTGGGATGAACATCCTTTGAACGGTGTGGGAGTAGGAATAGATTTTCAGAGGAAAAATTGCAGACTACAGGAACCATTTGCACCACTCGGGTGGCCTGAGGACACAGATAAACCTCCAAGTGGCCTCCACGATCCTCTAAAAGGATGCAAATGACCAGCTGTCTGCAAGGAGTATCAATCCTTCCCTTCCCCACCATTCTGTCAGAGCTGAAGAATCTTCTTGGATGAGAAGCGAAACGTCTTCAAAAGAAAAAGAAAACCAAAAGACTCCAGTTGCCTCCTGCAAAAGCATCTTCGGGGGAACGTGTTCCTAATGTAACAACTGCAATGTGGCCCCAGAAGTCATAAAATGGAGCCAAACCCCCCTTCGCGAATTTCTCGCTTAGCAACAGAAATGTTGGGCTCCATTGTGGATTGAGGATTACCTGTTTTAGCTTCAAGTTGAGGATCTGAAATGTGGTGAGATGCCCAGCGAAGAACGAACCCAGTTTAGCAATAAACTGTCCTATTGTTGATCTAAGGTCTCGATGACATGTTTACAGGAAGCAAGCTAAATTATAGTCGAAGGAGTCTAGAGCCACTGACACTGAGGAAACCGTATAGCCCAATTTATCAAGTCAGACAGGAATAAAATCAGAGGCGATCAGAGACGGTGCAGGCAGCTCCAAGTCAGGAAAGGAATTTGCAAAGAATCCACCTTGCCAAGTCCACCAGAGGCTGGCTTCTCCCTCGTTGGAAGGAGTGAATGGCTCGAAGGCAAGCAAGCTATGAGGCATGGGCTCCCCCCTCCCTCCTCCCTCCCCCACCGTCAAATTGCCAGTAATCAAAAAGATCTCTGGTTGAAGCAGAGATTTATAACTCTTATCCGTGTTTTCTCCCCTAAAGCTCGAGGGAGGCTTTCACAGCTGTTGCCCTTTAACAAACCATCCTTCAGCTTTCTTTAAAGGTAAAGGTAAAGGTTCCCCTCGCACATATGTGCTAGTCGTTCCCGACTCTAGGGGGTGGTGCTCATCTCCGTTTCAAAGCCGAAGAGCCAGTGCTGTCCGAAGACGTCTCCGTGGTCATGTGGCCGGCATGACTCAACACCAAAGGCGCACGGAACACTGTTCCCTTCCCACCAAAGGCGGTCCCTATTTTTCTACTTGCATTTTTTTATGTGCTTTCAAACTGCTAGGTTGGCAGAAGCTGGGACAAATCACGGGAGCTCACCACGTTATGCGGCACTAGGGATTTGAACCGCTGAACTGCCGACCTTTCAATTGACAAGCTCAGTGTCTTGGCCACTGAGCCACTGCTTTCTTTGCAGAGTTATAAACCTGCAGAAGGATGGACCCCTCCTTCTCCTCCTCCATCTATCTTCTTCTCCTTCTTCTCTTTCTATTTTCCTTTTCCTTTTCCTTTTTTTTTAATTTGATTTATATGCCGCCCTTCTCCGGAGACTCAGGGTGACTTACAATGTGCTAAGCAATAGCCTTCATCCTTTTGTATATTTTATACAAAGTCAGCTTATTGGCCCCACAAACTGGATCCTCAATTTACCTACCTTAGAAAGGATGGAAGGCTGAGTCAACCTTGAGCCTGGCGAGATTCGAACCTGCAGTAATTGCAGGCAGCTGGTCTTAATAACAGGGTGTTTTAGATCACTGTACTACCAAGGCTCTTTTCCTTTTCCTTTTCCTTTATACATTACTGTATAAACTCTGCCTTAGAGCAGCATCACAACCAGTGGTGGGATTCAGCCAGTTCGGGAGAACCGGTTGTTAACTTTCTGAGCAGTTTGGTCAACTGGTTGTTGGAAGAAATCGTTAGGGCAGAGAACCGGTTGTTAAATTATTTGAATCCCACCACTGATCACCAACTGAGACATGCGGCAAAGTGCGTGGGGAGGGCCCTGCCCTATCTTGTCCCATTTGGTTGGCTGGGGATTCTCAGAGCTGAATCCCCCCTACACATCTAGGTTTAAGAAAGGTTTTTACAGATTCGGGTGGAGAACTTCTGAACAGCCACAGCTGGCCACCGTTTTTCAGGATGCGCGCAGAGCCAGCAGTTGGACAAGGCAAGCACTCCCTGTACCACAGTGGCTGTCACAACAATCCAGCTGTTCTCTGCCCTTCTGCCCTGCTGTAAAGAAGAAAGTGTGTGTGTGTGTGTGTGTGTGTGTGTGTGTGTGTGAGAGAGAGAGAGAGAGAGAGAGAGATCTCAGAATCCCTTTCGCACCGTGTTCAATTATGCAACGCTGGGAAGGAAAGTCAAGAGAAAAAATATCCAGCTTTCAAAAAGGTCAGAATATTTCAGCCTGGGTTTTGTTACATTGGGGAAAGGCCAAATTCTCACCTTTCGATATCCTCCCTGGGGAGGGAAAGTGGAAAAGGCAGTGGGGGGAGAGGAATCAGCATCTCTGCCTTCAGCCGGGATCTTGAATCATCTCGGGGGGTCTTTGTTCCCCAAAACACGCACCGGTGCTCCCTTGCCTTCCCCTTTCCTTTCCAGTAGCAACAACAAGGAACTCTTTGGCTCACAACTCAAAGGAAGGGGCACCTCAGCATCTGTGCTTGGCTTGAGGTTGGGGTGGGGGACGACGACCATCAATTAATTTAGCTGTCCATGAAGAGCTCCTGATTTGCCTCCCTCCTGCCTTTTTCTTTTTGGGCTGCCTTCCCCTTTCGCGGCTGTTTCCTTCCCAGCGGGCTTACATCTTTTTCTGATTAAGTGTCATTTGGCTGTTCTACTTGCTTGTCTGACTTTTATAGACTTTTTCCATCCAGGAAGAGAGAGAGAGAGAGAGCAGGGGAGGGTTTCAGAGAGACAGAGGGGGCTCTTCAGTGGAATGGATTTTAATCAACTTTCCAGGGATGGGCAATAGGGGATGGTCTATCCGTCCTTGGGATGGGCAATAGGGGATGGTCTATCCGTCCTTGGGATGGGCAATAGGGGATGGTCTATCCGTCCTTGGGATGGGCAATAGGGGATGGTCTATGCATCCTTGGGATGGGCAATAGGGGATGGTCTATGCGTCCTTGGGATGGGCAATAGGGGATGGTCTATGCGTCCTTGGGATGGGCAATAGGGGATGGTCTATCCGTCCTTGGGATGGGCAATAGGGGATGGTCTATCCGTCCTTGGGATGGGCAATAGGGGATGGTCTATCCGTCCTTGGGATGGGCAATAGGGGATGGTCTATCCGTCCTTGGGATGGGCAATAGGGGATGGTCTATCCGTCCTTGGGATGGGCAATAGGGGATGGTCTATCCGTCCTTGGGATGGGCAATAGGGGATGGTCTATGCGTCCTTGGGATGGGCAATAGGGGATGGTCTATCCGTCCTTGGGATGGGCAATAGGGGATTGATCCCTTAATCTTCAGTGCTTCAGAAGAGGGGGGTATATAAACATTTGAACATTTAGTTAGTTGGGATGCTATCTCTCCATGACTGGATTTCTTTCTTTTTTTATTTTTTATTGAAAAAGTTTTACAAATACAAATTTTCCCATTTCCCCCCCCCTTCCCTCCCTAACCCTCCCTAGCCCTCCCCTCCTCCCATGACTTCCCCAAGGTGAAATCCAAATCCAAATCATATTATATCATACTTTACCGCCCTTCTATTCTCCCCTCTGTGTACTATATACATTTCTACATAACATTGAACTATTCTACCCCCTATATACTATACATTTCTACACAACATTCAACTAAAAGCTATCTGGTACTTCCTAGTTTGGTATTTATTCTGCACATAATCTATCCATTTCTTCCACTCCCATGCATAGGTCTCTTGAGTCCGGTCTTTTAAATATGCTGATATCTTCGCCATTTCTGCAAAACTGGCCACCTTCAGAGTCCATTCTTCAATAGCCTTGGTAGTACAGTGGTTTAATGCACCCTGTAATTAACACAGCTGCCTGCAATTTCTGCAGGTTCAAATCTTACCAGGTTCAAGGTTGACTCAGCCTTCCATCCTTTCTAACGTAGGTTAAATGAGGACCCAGTTTGTGAGGGCAATAAGATGACTTTGTATAAATATACAAAAGGATGAAGGCTATTGCTTAATGCATTATAAGCCGCCCTGAGTCTCCGGAGAAGGGCGGCATATAAATCAAATTTAAAAAAAAAATAGTAGGCATAACATCCCTTTTTCAATATTGAGCAATCAATAACCTAGGTGCTGTCACCATATACAATATCAATTTTGTTTCACCCATTGAAAAGCCCTTAACTATGCCCAATAAAAACATTTGAGGAGAAAATTGGAGTTTTTTTCTTCAAAACATTTTGCATAACCCACCAAATTTTTATCCCAAAAGCCTTCACTTTCTTGCAAGTCGTGACTGGTTTTCTTTATCACCTCCTGGGAGAGGCTTCCCAGTATCCCCAGCTTCAATCATTTGCCTGGCTTTTTTTCAGTGGTGAAATCCTCCGCGGTTTGCCACCAGTTCGCTGCGCGCGCATGTGCTTTGCACACCAAATGCACCAGTGTTGGGTTGCTCCCAGTTCTCTCCGGTTCTTGAGAACTGGTAGTAAAAGTGGCAGGAGGCTCCACCCAACCGCCCTGACGTCATATTGGCGATCCGAGCATGTGCAGAAGCTTCCGTGTGCGCGCTCCCGTTGCAAACCGGTAGTAAAGGTAAGGGGAACCCACCCCTGAAATGCACACTTTGCACGGAAAAAGGAGGCTTGGGAAGGTAAGTAGAACAGCAAGTGGGGGGAACAGCTGTGCTGTGCGATTTAGCTTCGCTAGAAAGCAGGATTTCCTGTTTTCTAGCGAATATAAACCGTGTGGCACAGCTGATTGTTGGAAATACCGGTTCGGATGAATCGGTAGCTTTTTTTAACTACCGGTTCACCCGAGCCGCTAGCTTTTATTACTACCGGTTCACTCAAATTGGTGCGAACCGGTAGCATTTCACCCCTGCTATTTTTGTCCCTGCTCAGCCAACAATCTCAGTAGCTGCGAAATTGAATGTATGTCCTTGTTCATTGCAACGTGAGGCTGCCAATGAGTTCGAGTCTCCTCGTCTGATCTCTTGCTTGTTATCTGGTGGCCAGCTTCCTCCCCTTCTATCCTTCCTCCCCTAGCCCCCAAACCAAGGGTCACCCGATTGTAGGAGATTCAGGAAACTCGTGTTTCAGTGTACGAGAGACCCTAATATTAGTTGTGATGATTCTGACAGATGGAGAGGTGATTCCCCAATGCCTAAGAAATGTTTATTTGCATCTCAATATGTTTGGAGCCCTGTTCTTTCACCGGGAGGATTGCATGCTCTGCTTTTCTTCGGTGTCCTTGATCAAGGACCTGGGGTCCAGAATGTTGAACTACGCAATAAATGCTGCTCAGGTTCTTTGAGGATCATCGCTCCATCTGCTTTTGATTATTTGTCCATCTGTCTTTGATTATTGCTGCCTAACTCCTCACACTTGGTTGGAATAACTGCCAACTTGTCTAGCATTAGAAGGGAAGAGGATGAATTTATGATAAATAAAGCTTCCAATAACATTCCACACTTGTGAAGGCAAGATGCTCTCTGTTGGGTTACAGGGGAAGCCAAGTGAGAAAGGAGTGTTGCGTTTTCTGTCTCCCGTGCTAGCAGAAGCATCTGGCTCCCCATAGCGAGAAAAGAACACTGGGGGAGGATATGATAACATTGTTGCCTGTGGATTCCTGGGTGCTTTCCGATCTTGCTTGTTTTGTTACCCGACTAGGTAACATCATCAGTATTAGAAGGGTGCGGGGTTTACTCTCTATTTACTGTATATACAGTAACTTTTTCATGCCAGTTTTGGTGGTGGGCGTTTTGTTTTCTCTTTGGTAGCTCCGTAATTGGGTTGTTGTTTACTGCTTTGATTGTCTGAGTTGGTGGTTCCTTGATTAGGATATTGTTAATTGCTTCTGGTGTTTATCCCTGCTTATCTGGGTGCTGATTGCTGGGGAGGAGGTGTTCCAAACTTTTTGTTTCCTTTTTAGTTTAGTTTAGTTTTGGACATGCTAAATCATAATTTCATCTGGGAAACGGTCAGCATTCCAGACCAAGCTAAATCCAAAAAGAAAGAGAATGGTGGAAGCTTGGTATTCAGATGAGCCAACCATCAACAGAGACATAGAGATAAATAGGTTTTACACACCATTCCAAGAGACAATAAAAAACACTAAAAAGGAAACAGGCTGACTATGCCAAGTGTTTTCAAAGCATATGTGTGTGTGTGTGTGTGTGTGTGTGTGTGTGTTTGGTTATTCGGGTTTTCTCCCGTGTAAAATTGGAGGTTTCTTGGCAACGTTTCGACGAAGTCTCATTCGTCATCTTCAGGCTGGTGTCTTCGGCTTCGTGCTTCTAGGAACAATGTGTGTGATCGCAGCTGTTTCTTCCTTTTAACTCCAGTGGGGGTGTGAACTGATTGGGTGGGAGCTTGGCTGTGTTCTGATTGGGTGGAGGTGTGTTCTGATTGGTTGGGGGTTTGGCTGTGCATCTGTGCTCAGAACATAGCCAAGTTCCTACACAATCAGTTCACACCCCCACTGGCAGTTAAAAGGAAGAAACAGCTGTGATCACACACATTGCTCCTAGAAGCACGAAGCCGAAGACACCAGCCTGAAGATGATGAATGAGACTTCGTCGAAACGTTGCCAAGAAACCTCCAATTTTACGCGGGAGAAAACCCGATTAACCAAAGACCTACATACAAACACCCACGAAAACCTCAGAAAACAAATATATATATATTCATATATCTGGACTGATGATTTCTTTTAGGTTTCTTCCCTAAACATGAATGGAAGAACATTCAGTGTTTGTATTCAAGAGGTTGTAAGAAGGCCCCATAACAGAGTAGACTTCTGTGTCCTCATATTCATACCTTGCATTCCACCTGATTGGCCGATGTGTGGCTGTGTCCTTTGAATTGTATTTGACAACTCTCATAATGAGCAGTGACAAGCCAGACCAGTTGCTTCACATACCCATCGAGGACACCTGTGTCCACATTCCTGACCCCCTGAAGCTGCACGAGAACGTTTCTTTGCACTGTGCCAAAAACCCCAAGCGAAAAGTATAATTTGCTGTCATTTGGCAACTGCTAATTAATCGCAGCTGATGAGATAATTAATAAAAATTAGCAGCAATTTCCTTCATTGTAACGACAACACCGCTTGAAGATGATGTCGCATTTTACGCCGAGCGACTTGCCACTATGGGCGCCGTGGAAAGAAAGAAAGAAAAGTCGTCCCGTCTTTATAAAAATTGCACGGAGGCAGTTAAGCAAATGCAGACCTCCGCAGATCTCCCCTGGGAAAATTTATCTGAGGTTGCTTAATAGGAAAATTAATAGCGGGGAAGAAGAAGAGAGCTGAAAGACAGCTGGTGGAAAGCAGGGGCTGCGATCCCGCAGTAGAGCCCGTTCCATGAATTTGAACTCATGGGTGAAGGCAACAAATCAGAACCAAAGAGAATGAAGAACGGGAGATTTTGATGCTCAGAGTAGGAAGTTTTATTCCTTCCTTACTAGTTGATCTAATCATCAGCTGGAATAATTGGAGGTCATCTGGATGCTGAAAATATGAAACTCTCCACAAATTTCCTCAATTCTGGACACTAATCTGCTTAATAGCTTGTTGTTGTTAGTTGCAAAGTCATGTCCGACCCATCGCGACCCCATGGACAACGTTCCTCCAGGCCTTCCTGTCCTCTACCATCCTCTGGAGTCCATTGAAGCTCACGCCGACTGCTTCAGTGACTCCATCCAGCTACCTTGTTCTCTGCCGTCCCCTTCTTCTTTTGCCCTCCATCGTTCCCAGCATTGGGCTCTTCTCCAGGGAGTCCTTCCTTCTCATTAGGTAGCCAAAGTATTTGTGTTTCCTCTTCAGGATCTGGCCTTCTAAAGAGCAGTCAGGGTTGATCTCCTCTAGGACTAACCGGTTGGATCGCCTTGCAGTCCAAGGGACTCGCAGGAGTCTTCTCCAGCACCAGAGTTCAAAGGCCTCCATTCTTTGGCACTCAGCCTTTCTTATGGTCCAACTTTCACAGCCATACAACTGGGAAAACCATCGCCTTGACTATACGCACTTTTGTTGGCAGGGTGATGTCTCTGCTTAATAGCTAGCTTCTTTCAACATTTTGTAACCCACAGCATTGGGAATATTAGTGGTTTTATTTGTTTAACAATCCTTATCTAGTAATATAGGCAGACCTGGGTGTTTATTCCTGGCATATTGCTAGTTTCACAGCAAAATTCCTGGATATTCAAACCCATGCAACTAATTGCAGCTTGCCTTTTGCCTTGATGTTACACTTAACTTAAGATGAAAAGTCAAATCTTATGCTTGGAATATTGATATCCCCAACTTCAGTTAATATGGATAGAATTTTTCATTTCGCTCTTTTTATCGGCAGTCCTTTAAGCTCTCTAAATAATAGAGTGTCTGTAATTTTTAATCGTATGGCATAAATGTTCCTGTAAAGAAATATGTACGGAAGTGACACAGTTGAGTGCAGGTTAGAGAAGATCATTGGGAGTTTGAGGTTGGGACATCCATCACATGTGAATGAGCATGTCTTCAGGTTGCTTCTCGCCCACAAGCTGCATCATTCAGTGTCTTTGGAATGGGGAATGTTAAGCCACGGCGCCTGTGACTTTAAAAGATTTCTTTGCTCATTTTTCAACAGTTGGTAAGCACCCAATTTTTTTCTCTCAACTGTTGATCTAAAAGCTAACCAGAAAGGTTGAAACAGCCTGCAGAAAAAGGTGGCATTAATTAAAAGTTGGCTGCTAGGAAATCTAGCATGTTCATTCTCTCTCCCTCTCCCTCTCCCTCTCCCTCTCCCTCTCTCTCCCTCTCCCTCTCCCTCCCTCTCCCTCTCTCTTTCATCTATCTCTATCTATCATCTATCTATCTATCTATCTATCTATCTATCTATCTATCTATCTATCTATCTATCTATCTATCTATCTATCTATTCCTATCTCCCTTTCTATCATTTATCTATCTATTGTATCTATCTATCATCTGTCTGTTCTGTCCATCTCTCTCTCTCTCTAATCTATCTATCTATCTATCTATCTATCTATCTATCTATCTATCTATCTATCTATCTATCTATCCTATCTCCCTTTCTATCATTTATCTATCTACTGTATCTATCATCTGTCTGTCTGTCCATGTCTCTCTCTCTCTCTTATCTATCTATCTATCTATCTATCTATCTATCTATCTATCTATCTATTCCTATCTCCCTTTCTATCATTTATCTATCTATTGTATCTATCTATCATCTGTCTGTCTGTCCGTCTCTCTCTCTCTCTCTCTCTCCTATCTATCTATCTATCTATCTATCTATCTATCTATCTATCTATCTATCCATCTATCTTTCTATCTATCCTATCTCCCTTTCTATCATTTATCTATCTATTGTATCTATCTATCATCTGTCTGTCTGTCCATGTCTCTCTCTCTCTCCTATCTATCTATCTATCTATCTATCTATCTATCTATCTATCTATCTATCTCTACATCTATTTATCATCTTCTCTATCTATCTAATCTATCATATCTCTCCCTCCCTCCCTCCACGGGACAGTAGACCTTTTGCATCCTTTGCAGCCATGCCAGCCAGCTCTGTTAACCCCTTTCTGCCTAATGTTTCCCCCATTCCAATTCCCACTCGCACATTTTTGTTTTCTTACGAGTGAGACGAGGGTGCTTGTGAACGTTTCCTGAGTGTCAGAGGTGAGAGAAATGACACTGATGTTTGATACCCGTCAAAGGGAAGCCTTGTCCAAGAGGGAAGAGAAGCTCCTGCCTGTGTGATCCAAGGACTGACTGCCTCTTGACATTTGGCCTCTGCATCCCAGCATGAACTGAGCCTTTGTTTCTAAATTGGACCCCAATTCAGGGTTATTGTAAAGGTGGCTTCTTTTAATGCCATCTTCTGAGCAAAAGGACAGAAGTAGAATAGAATAGAATAGAATAGAATAGAATAGAATGGAATGGAATGGAATGAAATGGAATGGAATGGAATGGAATGGAATGGAATGGAATGGAATAGAATAACAGAGTTGGAAGGGACCTTGGAGGTCTTCTATCCAACCCCCTGCTTAGGCAGGAAACCCTACACCACTTCAGACAAATGGTTATCCAACATCTTCTTAAAAATTTCTAGTGTTGGAGCATTCGCAACTTCTGCAGGCAAGTTGTTCCACTGATTCATTGTTCTGTCAGGAAGTTTCTCCTTAGTTCTAAGTTGCTTTTCTCCTTGATTAGTTTCCACCCATCGCTTCTTGTTCTACCCTCAGGTAGAACAAATTACTCAAGTAGAGTAATTTGTAGCTCAGGGTTGAACTGTGGAGTCCTTGGTGCTCTCCGAGCTTGGTTGTTTTCCTCAAGACATTTCATTACCCAACTCCTGGTGTAGAGAACATCATCAGTTCATTGTCAAGAGTTCCAAGTAACACCCCCAACGAAAGAAAACTCCAAGGCTTGAGTTTCCTCAAAGTTCCATTTCATTAGAGGTGTCATATTGGCACATCTGGGAAAACCCGAATCTGAAAGCTTCCAGGGTTTCCCCACCCAAAGGAAAGTCCAAGTCCCTGCCCAACACCCACATGTCCATCTCATGTCCATCTCATGGTCCAATCAAAACACCGTCCCAACTGGAGATGCCTCCAAGTCACAATTCTCCAGGTACAGGGCAAGATGTCCTTGACTCTTTGAGAAAGGAATGTTTTTATGACTATACAGCACCTGTGCTCCACACAACCCCCCATCTCCCAATTTCCCACAGTAGTAAATGAGGCAGGTCTGAAGGCCCAATGCAAAAGATGGCTTCCAGGCCTGACATTCATTCATTGCTTCAGAAGAATACTTCAAAGGTTGAGTAAGGAAACAACCAAGTTCGGAGAACACCAAGGACTCCCACAGTAATTGTCTATTGCAAAATGACCACTGATCCCTAAGAGAGGGGCAGGGGGAGACATGCTTCCGTTGAATTCTGCAACCAAGTCCAGGCAGTATCTAATTCATGGAAAGTAGATCTGTTCTATTATTATTATTATTTTGGGTCAAGTTTTGGATGTATATCTTTTTAAAACCATTCCTTTAAGCATTCTCTCTCCACTTTCTTTCTACATACATAATTTGCCTACTTGTTTCTGTTTTTGCTAATTGTCCCTTTGCTTTGAGAAGCCATGGTGTCAGCATTCTGATGCTGCCATAAAAAGACGAGGCTTGACTTTTCACCTACTTATTTTCTCTGTAGATAATATCCCCTAGGAGATGGGATGGGGCGGGGGAACATTCCTGTGGGGGTGAGGTCAGAAGCTGGGGAGACTGACTTGGAAGATGGCCAATGAGAAGATGAGAATTGGGGAATGGAAAGGGAAGGGTTTGGGGGTCAGAGGGTTAGTATCAGCTACGACGAAGTCGGAGCCAAATCTGTCGTACTCAATAAATGGAATATTTCAGCAAAGATTAATTGTTTTGGAGTGCAATTTATTTGAGATGACATCGAAACTTGACAGATAGACTTTTACAGAGGTGGGAGTCACTTACTTTCCCTACCCATTCGCAAATGTGAGCGCACACGTGCACGGCCTTCTGTGCATGCTTTTTGCTCACGCATTACGTCCGGACGAGTGGGCAGAGTCTCCCGCAATCACCACTACCGGTTTGTCTGAAATGGACAGAACCGGCTGAATCCCACCACTGGAGTTTTCTCATCATGTTTCTACTAGCGTTTGAAAATCCATCCGGCATTATGATGGTTTATATTTTTAGGCCCATTGTTTGATGGCACCTTCTACCTCTTCTGCCGGGTGGGAGGTTCTGCATTCCGTTTCCAGTTGTAAAGATGGCAAATTTTGACCTGAAATCATTTCCTGAATCTTTCGAAAGATGCAAATCAAACTGAATAGGCTGGACCGACTCTTTCCAAATCCAGAATCAGATGTCTGCTCCATGAACCATGTTGGTTAGGAACAGTCCAAATGTCAACTCGTGAAGCATTCCTGACTTGCTCTCAAATTGCCATAGGCAGGGGGATGGGGAACCGAGCCTCGCAGCTGCATCGAGGGACTTGCATTTCAGTCAGAACAAAACACATTCCAGCCGGCAACATCAAGGTCATCTCCAGGGTGACCCACAGCAACCGGAGGGAGTTACTTCTACAACCCATGAAATTGCTTCATCGGGGAATGTGACACCTTGGGGGCAGGGGGAAACAGGGTCAGAGCCAAGGTGCGAATTTAGTGAGGTCAGAGTTGGCTTCACTTGGTTCGTGCCAACATGAAGCTCCTAATAAATAACCAGATTTTTTTTAAGCTTGGCTTGAGGCTCATGATTTAATTAGGGCATCGGTCAGAACCCTGACTCCAATACCATTTTTCCCCAAACTGGAATATTCCATATGGGTGGACTTCCACTTCCCAGCATTCTCAGCAGTGACCAAGCCAGCTGAAGGTTTATGGGACTTGAAGTCCACTTATCTGGTGCATGTCTAGGTTGAAGTAATCTAGTCCATCATATCTGGAGCACATACAGCAGGTAAGAAAGGTGTGGAAAGGGATAACAGAATAACAAGGTTGGAAAGGATCTGTTGTGGTCCACCAGCAGCCTGCGGAGCTGGCAGTGGAGTCGAACAGCGATGAGGCTGAGGAAGAACATGGGCCAGTCCTGGAGGCTGGGGAAGGCCCGGATGAGGGCTCTGCATCGGAGGCAGAGATGGGGCCAGGGCCATCGGGGAGTGACGTGCGGACTTCAGAGCCTCCAGAGGCTGACAGTAGAGAGGCAGAGGAACAGGGGGAGCCTGTTCCTAGTGCACGCATGAGAAGAGCTGCCAGAAGGCAGGAGCAGCTAAAGCAAAAAGGACGACTCGGGAGTAAGGCCAAGAGATGATTAGCCCCTCCCATAAGGCTTAAAAGACCAGCAACAGCTTTTGGCCTCTTTGCCGGAAAACAACCGTTGAGAGATTTGCTTCGTGTTTGGATATATTTCTTTCTTGTCAGCGTCTTCTGTTCCTGAACTGTTGCCAAGAAAAGCCTTTGGCAGTTTGCCTAATTATCCCAAGGTCAGAGATAAACTAAAAACTGGTGTTTTGAGGACTTTGCTTTCATTTCATTTCGAATATGCTGAGAATGAGTTAATTTTCCGCTGTTTTAATAAAATCTGTTTGTTTTTTTGGAACTGTTTTGCATTTAATGTCAACGACGTGGGTCTGGGTCACAACAGGACCTTGAGCAGCCCTCTACCACAGGGGTCCCCAAACTGGGCAGCATTAAGACTTCTGGACTTCAACTCCCAGAATTCTCCAGCCAGCATAGCTAGTTGGAGAATTCTGGGAATTGAAGTCTACCAGTCTTAAAGCTGCCAAGTTTGAAGACCTCTGCTCTACCATTTCCGACAAATGGCTGAAAGCAATTTCAGGAAGCAGACAGCGAACATAAAAGCAGACAGAGTAAATAAATACGTACACAAATGCACAAATAAATAAAGTGGACAGGTGCTCTGACCGTCTATTCTTGGCCTAGCTGAGATCCCTTTTTGATTCAAAGGATGGTGGTGGCCATCCTTCGAATCAAACGACATTTCTACTTAGCGGGGTTCCAGTTTTCTTAGACACAGATCATATTTTCCTAAGCAATGTATAAAAATGTCCTCTGTTTTATTTTATTTTATTTTTTGCTTTGCTGGGGGTTTTATAAAAATAAAAGGCAGAGCTCTTCAAAAAGATCACCAAACCAACTGCGATGGGTTTTTGTTGTTGTTGTTAAAAAAAGATTCCTAGCCCATATATACACGCACCCTCCTAATTAGTATTCAGGAATAAGTGTGAAATCTTGAGAAGCACTACAAAGCTGTGAAATAGTATTTAATATTTCTGTCTGGTTGGGGGAAAACATTGATACGGACAAACACGATGCTCAATTTTGACTAAATTCATCCTTTGGGTCGACGTTTTAAAAGCTCCTTGTGCTGTTTTTTTTTTTTCCTGCCAAAGAAATTTCCCCCCATTTCTAAATACCATGGAGCCAATGAAATATAATTTTATTTAATTCTAAAGTCCCTGCCTCTTCTCTTCTCTTCTCTTCTCTTCTCTTCTCTTCTCTTCTCTTCTCTTCTCTTCTCTTCTCTTCTCTTCTCTTCTCTTCTCTTCTCTTCTCTTCTCTTCGCCTCTCCTCTATTCTATTCTATTCTATTCTATTCTATTCTATTCTATTCTATTCTATTCTATTCTATTCTATTCTACTGTTTTCTATTTATTCCAATCTCTCTTCTCTTCTCTTCTCTTCTCTTCTCTTCTCTTCTCTTCTCTTCTCTTCTCTTCTCCTCTCCTCTCCTCTCCTCTCCTCTCCTCTCCTCTACCCCACCCTACCCTACCCTACCCTACCCTACCCTACCTTACCTTACCTTACTCCATTCCATTCCATTCCATTCCATTCCATTCCATTCCATTCCATTCCATTCCATTCTATTCTATTCTCTATTTATTCCAATCTCTCTTCTCTTCTCTTCTCTTCTCTTCTCTTCTCTTCTCTTCTCTTCTCTTCTCTTCTCTTCTCTTCTCTTCTCTTCTCTTCTCCTCTCCTCTCCTCTCCTCTCCTCTCTTCTCCTCTCCTCTCCTCTACCCCACCCTACCCTACCCTACCCTACCCTACCCTACCCTACCCTACCTTACCTTACCTTACCTTACTCCATTCCATTCCATTCCATTCCATTCCATTCCATTCCATTCTATTCTATTCTCTATTTATTCCAATCTCTCTTCTCTTCTCTTCTCTTCTCTTCTCTTCTCTTCTCTTCTCTTCTCTTCTCTTCTCTTCTCTTCTCTTCTCTTCTCTTCTCTTCTCCCCTCCCCTCCCCTCCCCTGTTCTATTCTATTCTATTCTATTCTATTCTATTCTATTCTATTCTATTCTATTCTATTCTATTCTATTCTATTCTATTCTATTCTATTCTATTCTCTCTGGTGTCTCAAGCAATCCAATTGCCTTTGAAAACACATCAACAGAACCTCGCTGAATTTCTACCGCCTCCTTGTCTTAGGAGAGAGGGTTTACCTTCCCTATTTGTCTACAGAAGGAGAAGTTGTTCAGGCTCTCCAAGGTGGTGCTTTTGATAGCTTCTTTCTTCTTCCAAACACCCCCCCCCCACTTTAAGTTGCCTGTTGAGACTCTGCTTGCAAATAACAATGCCACCAACACAATCAAATTGGCTATTAAGCAAAGGTGGAGTCTCTGGAGATGCCTAGGTCCAATTAACCTCAACAGCAGGTCCTTTGTAGTACGGTGCAGTGCAGTGAGGACTTTCACATAGTAAAGTTGAAAGGAATAACCAAAGCCCTAGCGAGATACAGAAGACTTCACAATAGCAACCATCTTCTAAGCAATTTTTGGTTCATTTCTCTTTTTTTCCCCCTCTACACTAGGATGATGACAGGATTAATCACCTCCTAAGTAAGATACGGGCAGATCTAGTTTAGCAAGACTGTTGGTGTCTTCAAGCTGAACAGGGGTGAAATCCAGCAAGTTCTGACAGGTTCTGGAGAACCGATAGCGGAAATTTCGAGCAGTTTGGAGAACCGGCAAATGCCACCTCTGGCTGGCCCCAGAGTGGGGTGGGAATGGAGATTTTGCAGTATCTTTCCCCCAGGAGTGGGGTAGGAATGGAGATTTTGCAGTATCCTTCTCCTGGAGTGGGGTGGGAATGGGGATTTTGCAGTATCCTTCCCCTGCCACGCCCACCAAGCCACGCCACACCCACCAAGCCACCAAGACAAATTCCTTGTGTGTCCAATCACACTTGGCCAATAAAAAATTCTATTCTATTCTATTCTATTCTATTCTATTCTATTCTATTCTATTCTATTCTATTCTATTCTATTCTATTCTATTCTATTCTATTCTATTCTATTCTAAAGGTGAAGGTTCCCCTCGCACATATGTGCTAGTCGTTCCCGACTCTAGGGGGCGGTGCTCATCTCCGTTTCAAAGCCGAAGAGCCAGCGCTGTCCGAAGACGTCTCCGTGGTCATGTGGCCGGCATGACTCAACGCCAAAGGCGCATGGAACACTGTTCCCTTCCCACCAAAGGTGGTCCCTATTTTTCTACTTGCATTTTTTACCTGCTTTCGAACTGCTAGGTTGGCAGAAGCTGGGACAAGTAATGGGAGCTCACCCTGTTATGCAGCAACTAGGGATTTGAACCGTTGAACTGCCGACCTTTCGATCGACAAGCTCAGCATCTTAGCCACTGAGCCACCGCGTCCCTTAAAAATTGTAACTCGGTTGCAATTTTTAAAAGACCTTCTAGAAGTGAACAAAAGACCTCCGAGGCTTATTTAACTCCAGAGTCTCAGGGTAGGTACCCCTGCCGTAAAACTCTAAATATGTTACCTAATTCTTTTGAAAATGAGTAATGGCTTAAAATGGTTTAATTCTTCCTCTGGGTCCCCAAGTAAATAAATAAAATACAATATTTTCTCCCATTAATTTGACAAGAAGTGATTGTTTGCTTTCTGGCTCTCTCCCCGGCAGCTTCTGTTCTGAATATTATCCGTCTATTCTCTATCTCTGCAGATCCTTCCCAGATAGCCTGTCTCTGCATATTGTATGATATATAATGTCAAGGACCATACAATATTCAGTGTCAATATTTGATATCCCGCTTCTCTGTTTGATTTCAGCAGACAGTACTGCGGGAAATGAGATTGCTTATATATTAATAGTATTTAATGTTGACCGCTTATGAGAGATTTTATATAATTTTTTACACCTACTAGGATAATGATTAAATGCCAGTAGGGCTCCGGTTTTGAATTTACGAAGGGTTGCATTCTGGGATATAGAAGTTTCAGACTCCCAATCTATATAAGTAGTCATTTCTTCTCTGGTGGATTTCCTGAGGAAAGGCCAAATTTGGTGGCTTCCCTCAAATCTGTAAACAAGTTACCAGCGAGAATGGGCAGTTTCGAAATAGGATGGGTGTCAGGGTTCCCATTGATGCCCTAATTAAATCATGAGCCTCGAGCCAAGCTTCAAAAGAAATCCAGTTATTTATTAGGAACTCCATGTCCAAGTGAAGCAAACTCTGACCGCACGTAATTTACGGCCCAGGCATGACCCTGTTTCCCCCTCCCCCCAGGGTGTGTTATCAGTCACATTCACCAACGGAGCAATTTCATGGGTTGTAGAGATCACTCCCCTCCGGCCGCTGTGGGTAACCCTGGGAAATAGCCTTGAGAGAGATATGCCTGGAATGTGCTTTTGTTTTTGGCTGCCGTGCTGCTTCGCCGATTTCTCATCCCCCTTGCCTATGGCAACTCGAGAGCAGGCCAAGGATGCTTTGCGAGTTGACAGTGGGGCTCTTATGCCTTTAATTGTAGCATGCAGAAAGAAAGCAGCTATTAACAGTACAAGAGACTCCCCTCTTTCATTTCCCTGGTTGAAATTCACTTTATCAGCTGATAAATATGCAGATATCTTTTGATTCCATCACGGTATGTTTCATGGTCCCTGCTGCCTGTTCTAGATGTTCTCCTAGGAAACACTTTGTGTTTTGGATCCTGTGAGAAAGTGGAGCTCAATAGCTAGCAGATCTTAGGCCAGATCTGACCCAGCAGTCGGTTTCACACGTTCTTACCACCGGTTTGCCATGCGTGCACCTTCCACGCATGCGCCCGCCCACCAAGCCACGCCCATCAAACCAAGCCACGCCCACTAAGCCATGCCCACAGAACCGGTAGTTTAAAAAGAATGGATTTCACCATTGACTGACATCTGATTATCTTTAACTTCAAACAAGCTTTCTGGTTGATTTACTGTGTAAGGAGGGGTTACTCTTATCTTGTCCAACCAATTTTCCTCTTCCATTTTTCTTTGTTAACTATAAAAAAAGGAATGTAAGATGGGGCTCGACGCTTTCTCCTTTTTCATAGAGACATCCCACTTTCTCAGGGTACCCTAATGAACTGCTTTTAAATGATCTTCTGACTCGGTTGCTTATTTGGGAAAGGAAACCAAGGCAGAACCTAAGGCCAGATCTGGCTCTCAAAAGTGACAACACTGTTGTGGCCTGTCAGTGGCCTGTGCAGATTGTAGCTGATTCTGACAGCGAGGAGGCTGGTGTGGTGCTGCGCCAGCAGCCTGGGCAGCTGGCGCTCAAGTCGGACAATGAGGCTGGAGAAGATGTGGTGCCAGAGGCGGGGATTCAACCAGGGCCTTCAGAACCTCCAGAAGCTCCCATAAGTGAAGAGGACGAAGAGGAGGAGCCTCTTCTCGATGCATGGGTGTGCAGAGCTGCCAAAAGGCAGGAGTGGCTCCTCAGGAGGAGGTCTCCTCGAGAATAAGGCTTGGGGCTAATTGGCCACTCCCTTAGCCTATTTAAGGAGGAACGCCGACTGAAGCAATTTGTAGGGAACAACTTTAGTTCACTCTACTTCGCGTCTGGATTCTCTGCAAATTGCTTCTGGGCTTTCTGCCAACTTTAGTAAGATTGTGATTACTTTATCTTTGGTTTCTTGTAGGCTGTTAAGAAAGTTTATTTATTTACAGCCTTTCTTTTGAAAAAGACTGAGTTATTTTAGTAAATGAAGTTTTTTACAAACTTTGTCTGTGCTGTGTTCTTTGGGGTCCGTAGCTGGGGCAGAACAAACACAACCGGGAAGGATTGATGTCGTTTTAGGCCCTGGCTTGACACGCAACATGTCCATTTGCCATAGCTCAGTGGCGGAATCTTTTTAAGCGTATGAGGAGATTAAACCGTTTCGGTCTCCAGTGTGGTGAAGGTTCGAAAAGCTGTTGTGCTCTCCTTGGCTGGTTTGCAAGGAGGGAGAATGTTTTGTTGTGTGGCCGTTGTGTGGCTTTTATTTCCTGGAACGTCTCTTACCTTGTCAAAGGGAAGGAAGGCTTAATACTGCAAAGGAAGGCTAATTTCTTAATCTTTTTGCTGAAACAAAACTGCAACCTGGAGGGGTTTGGATGCCTGCTTGTGTCTTGGCATGACAACAGAATCTGGAGAAAAAAGGGACCTCTCCGGAGGGCTGAATTCACCTTTGGGTAGTTTTACGACCAACAGCCGGTCATAATTCTTTCCGATTATCTCCTTTCAGGATTAAAATGGATAGTGAGGAGAACAAGAGACGGAAGCATAAATATTCACTGCATGCTCTGGAAGGGATACGGCCAGGGCAGACAGTTAGTCTGTCCCCACTGTCCTTCTATATATTTTATTAACAGAATAAGAGAATTGGAGAGAACCTTGGAGGTCTTCTAGTCCAACCCCCTGCTCAGGCAGGAAACCCTATACCAGTGATGGTTAACTTTTTCTGGACCGAGGGCCCAAAGCGTGCCCAACTCCCCAAAATGCAATGGGCATATGCGCTGCGTGCCACCTCTGGCATGCATAGGTTTGCCATCACGGCCCTATACCATTGCAGACAAATGGTTATCCAACATCTTAAAAACAGTGGCAAGTTGTTCCGCTGATTAATTGTTCTAACAGTCAGGAAATTTCTCCTTAGTTTTAAGTTGCTTCTCTCCTTGATTAGTTTCCACCCGTTGCTTCTTGTCCTACCCTCAAGTGCTTTGGACATTGATCCCCTCTTCTATTTTATTTATCAAATGTATCTAACTACCTGTTCTGTCCCCGTCTCACACACGCACACAAACAGATAGCCAGGGGTTAAATAAAACTGGCAGACAACAAATTCTTTCGATAAGAGGCTTTGGCAGCAACCCAGTAGCTGCTTGCCAAGAACTTTAGTCATAGAGGGAGGGGTTGTTCCTCCGATAGATAAACCCAAACAAGATACACACAGTTCAAGAATCGTCAAGTCCAGTCCATATTAAATCCAAGGCAGATAACGTTGTTTCAAAGATACAATGTGACTCGCTAGTAGTTTGTTTTGTCCATCACAGAGTCTGAATGGCCACCTCACCCCCTTTTATCCCCTGTGGGGTGTGGTCCAGTGACTCAGCCGAATCTCTGGCACGCCTCCTCTTCTGCTGCACACGCCTGTCTCTCTGACGCTGGCGTGGATCCAGCCAAGACTTATCTCCGTCACTATCCGACTGCGAGGAGATACCTGGCTCTTGGCCAATCTCTTCTCCTTCAAGAGACACCTGAGGCATTGCCAGAGAGGGGAGGGAGGGCTGGCCAACTCCTCTCCTTCATGTACGGAGCCTTCTCCCTCCGATAACACAGGCTCAGGTAACAGATCCACAACACTACCCATCTCAGGAGAAGGGACCCTGCACAGCATAAAATAATGAAATAAGAAACAATAGGATATCAGTCTCTTTATTTATTTCTGGGGTTCCCACCAGAGACTCTGTAAGCATCGATCTGTCAGCAGATGCCATCTTTACTACCTTCCAGAATTCCTGTCCTTCCAGAGTCTTCTTTTTCCCAAAGCAAAGGAAGTTAGGATGCATAAACTTTCTGAGCTTGTCCAGTCTCGTCCCCCGCTTGGATGAGTGTTCCCTCATGTGGAAAACCCAGAAGGGCCCTTGTTCCTGTGGTTGACTGCCACCGTGTTAAAATCTCATCTGAAAAGTTTTACCCTGCTGTGGAGGTAATCGATCGGTGTATTATCCTTGTTCTGATTACAGTAAGGGGGACATAAATTTGCAGAGTTAACTGTCTTTACCACCGATAAATACTGTAATTCTAACCCTAAACCATTCAGTGATAGAAAAATGGAATAGAATAGAATAACAGAGTTGGAAGGAACCTTGGAGGTCTTCTAGTCCAACCCCCTGCCCAGGCAGGAAACCCTACACCACTTCAGACAAATGGTTATCCAACATCTTCTTAAAAACTTCCAGTGTTGGAGCATTCACAACTTCTGTAGGCAAGTTGTTCTTATTAATTGTTCTAACTGTCAGGAAATTTCTCCTTAGTTCTAAGTTGCTTGTCTCCTTGATTAGTTTCCACTCATTGCTTCTTGTCCTGCCCTCAGGTGCTTTGGAGAATAATTTGACTCCCTCTTCTTTGTGGCAGCCCCTGAGATACTGGAAGACTGCTATCATGTCTCCCCTAGTCCTTCTCTTCATTAAACTAGACATACCCAGTTCCTGCAACTGTTCTTCATATGTTTTAGCCTCCAGTCCCCTAATCATCTTTGTTGCTCTTCTCTGCACTCTTTCTAGAGTCTCAACATCTTTTTTACAACTGAATGCAATATTCCAAGTGTGGCCTTACCAAGGCATTATAAAGTGGTATTAACCCTTCACGTGATCTTGATTCTATCCCTCTGTTGAAGCAGCCCAGAACTGTGTTGGCTTTTTTGGCAGCAGCTGCACACTGCTGGCTCATATCTAAATGGTTGTCCACTAGGACTCCAAGTTCCCTCTCACAGTTACTACTATAGTGTTACCACAGTTACTACTATATAAAGGAGGAGACAATCAAAATATATGGCTATATCGTAGCATCCTAGACCAAGCATCCTAGACCAAGTTCAAAAACGGTAGGAAATCCCTGGAAACCTGAATCAGCCATCAACAGGCTCATAGAGATAAGCAACATCTACACACCTTACAAAAGAGACCATTGAAAAGCCAAAAAGGAAACAAAAATGTTTCCAGTGGACCACAAAGGTAGTTTGTGGAAACTTTGATTATTTCTGTCCCATTTTCTTTTTCCCAAAGAATTTAAGATGCCGTAAAGAACTCTCCCCATCCTTTTTATGCTCACTACTCCAGGAGGTGGATTAAGGGAAGAGAGATTCTGATGGGAACAAAGTTCCCGAATAGTATTGGTGAGAAATAAGATGCTACTCTTAAAAAGACCTAAGATTGATGGACTGTTTATTTCTTAGTACGGCTGGCGTTTGTCTTTCTTTGCAGCATTGCAACATCTCATATTGATTTTTATATTGGGATTTTCTGTGCTATGTGCAGACAGATCCTTTTGACTGAAAGTCGTTCTGAATAAAAGATAGCCAGAAGCCCACAGAAATTGATACAACTGAAGAGTTTTCCCCAATCTGGTCCCTGCCACAGATGTGTTTGGACCACAATTCCAGAATTAACAGAATAACAACATAACAGAGTCAGAAGGGACCTTGGAGATGTTCTAGTCTCCAAGGTTGTCCAATCTCTTCTTAAAAACCTCCAGTGATGGAGGTTTTGGAGGCAAATCCTTCCACAGATTGATTGTTCTCACTGTCAAGAAATTTCTCCTTAGTTTTAGGTTGGTTCTGTCCTTGATGAGTTTCCACCCCATTGCTTCTTGTCCTGCTTTTGGAGAATAGCTTGAACCCACTCTTCTTTGGGGCAACCATTAGATATTGTTACATTGCTATCATGACTTCAGCAACAGAGTGGTCAATGCCTGGAATGCACTACCCGACTGTGGTTTCATCCCCAAACCCCCAAAATTTTAACCTTAGACTGGCTACTGTTGACCTCACCCAGTGGTGAAATCCAAATTTTTTTTTTTTAATTTGATTTTATATGCCGCCCTTCTCCGGAGACTCAGGGCGGTTTACAATGTGCTCAGCAATAGCCTTCATTCTTTTGTATATTTATACAAAGTCAGCTTATTGCCCCCACAACTGGGTCCTCAATTTACCTACCTTAGAAAGGATGGAAGGCTGAGTCAACCTTGAGCCTTGGCGAGATTCGAACCTGCAGTAATTGCAGGTAGCTGGTCTTAATAACCAGCTTAATAACAGGGTGCCTTAGACCACTGTACTACCAAGGCTCTTTTTACTACCGGTTATGTGGGCATAGCTTGATGGGCATGGCAGGGGAAGGATACTGCAAAATCCCCATTCCCTCCCCACTCCTGGGGGAAGGAAATTGCAAAATCTCCATTCCCACCCCCCTCTGGGGCCAGCCTGCGGTGGTATTTGCCAGTTCTCTGAACTACTCAAAATTTCCACTACCGGTTCTCCAAACTGCTCAAAATTTCCGCTACAGGTTCTGCAGAACTTGTCAGAACCTCCTGGATTTCACCCCTGACCTCACCCCATTCCTAAGAGGTCTGTAAGGTCTGCATAAGACCACCAGCATGCCTACCGTCCCTGTCCTAATGTTCCCTTTATTTGTATTCATTTTATTTATTCAGTTCATGCTTACACTTATATATATTACCTAATACGTACTCGACAAATAAATAAAATAAAAATAAATAAAATGTCATCCCTAGTCCTTCTCTTCATTAAACCAGACATACCCAATTCCAGCAGCTGTTCTTTATATGTTTTAGCTTCCAAATAATCTTTGTTGCTCTTCTCTGAGCTCTTTCTAGAGTCTCAACCTAATTTTTTATATCGTGATGACCAAAACAGGATGCCGTATTCCATGATCTTACCAAGGCATTATAAAGTGGTACTTAAACTTCATGTTAACATTGATTTTATCCCTCTGTTAATGCAGCCTAGGGACTGCATTGGCTTTTTGCTTTTCTTTTCTTTTCTTTTCTTTTCTTTTCTTTTCTTTTCTTTTCTTTTCTTTTCTGTTTTGGCAACTGAAGAACACTGTTGGAGTTTTTCTTAGAATTCTTAGCCAACGTTGATCATTATATCTGGGAATGGACCATTAGCTCGTGAAGCAGTGCTAACAAAGTCATCCAAGGCTTCTCAAAGCAGGTCAGGTCGGTCATGCGGATTTCAGCATGTTGAAGAGGCTGAAATAGTTGGCTTCGCATATCAAGGCAGCCGTGTAGGATGCAAAGAAACCATCCGTCTCCTTGGGCCAAACTTGAGATAGGCACAACGGACACGCTAGCCATAGTTTTGAAAATGTGCTCTTGGCACATTTTTTTACTACCAGTTCTGTGGGCGTGGCTTGGTAGGCGTGGCAAGGGAAGGATACTGCAAAATCTCCATTCCCACCCCACTCCTGGGGGAAGGATATTGCAAAATCTCCATTCCCACCCCACTGCAGGGGAAGGATACTGCAAAATCTCCATTCCCACTCCACTGCAGGGGAAGGATATTGCAAAATCCCCATTCCCTCCCCACTCCTGGGGGAAGGATACTGCAAAATCTCCATTCCCACCCCCCTGAAGGGGAAGGATACTGCAAAATCTCCATTCCCACCCCACTGCAGGGGAAGGATACTGCGAAATCTCCATTCCCTCCCCACTCCAGTGGAAGGATATTGCAAAATCCCCATTCCCTCCCCACTCCTGGGGGAATGATACTGCAAAATCCCCACTCCCTCCCCACTCCTGGGGGAAGGATATTGCAAAATCTCCATTCCCACCCCACTCCAGAGGAAGATACTGCAAAATCTCCATTCCCACCCCGCTCTAGGGGAAGAATACTCCAAAATCCCCATTTTTTCCTCACTCCAGGAAGAAGGATACTGCAAAATCCCCATTCCCTCCCCACTCCTGGGGAAGGATACTGCAAAATCCCTATTCCCTCCGCACTCCTGGGGAAGGATACTGCAAAAATCCCCATTCCCTCCCCACGCCAGGGGGAAGGATACTGCAAAATCCCCATTCCAACCCCACACCAGGGGAAGGATACTGCAAAATCTCCATTCCCACCCCACTCTGGGGCCAGCCAGAGGTGGCATTTGCCGGTTCTCCGAACTGCTCAAAATTTCCGTTACTGGTTCTCCAGAACCTGTCAGAACCTGCTGGATTTCACCCCTGGCTCTTGATCATTCCCCACCCACCCCCCGAACCTGAGTTTCTGGCTCAGGTTACTCAAACTTGAGCCTGCAAGAGAAGTGCAAAATCTAACACAAGCTGAAGTCCTGCAGTCATTCATTCTGCTCTTCTACAATACTAGAACATTTCCTGGATGTGGCCCAAATCCCAGCTGTTTCTCCTTGCACTCCGTGGTCAATACCAGACTTTTCTTGATCATTTCTCTGATATATATATATATTTTTGGCTTGCATTTTGGGGCTTTGGAAATGTGACGTGTGGCTCGGCACGTCTGAATATAGGCATTTATTCAATAAACCATGGTTAAGCACATCACAGCTTGCTGTGATATATGAACGTTTTTTTTATAATTGGAACAGCTGGAGAGACAGCTTGACTTGCTAAAAAGGTGGCTCTCCGTGGAGATCAGAATATCAATAGCCTAATTTGATATAAAACCGCTCCCTTTGACCTGTGGAAGGTGGTTTATAATTTATGAGCTAAACTATAGCTAGAGCTCCGCGGCAGAGCATATGTTGGTATCCAGAATGTTTCTAATTTAATCTTCTTCTTCTTCTTCTTTTTTTTTTTTTTTGGTTTATTTATATTTCACATTTTAAAGTT
The DNA here is from genome assembly GCF_059756535.1 of Pantherophis guttatus. Taxonomy (NCBI): domain Eukaryota; kingdom Metazoa; phylum Chordata; class Lepidosauria; order Squamata; family Colubridae; genus Pantherophis; species Pantherophis guttatus. The sequence goes on along the minus strand of NC_142071.1, from coordinate 28,209,144 downwards.
CCTGATCACCAGTAACCCGCTGGCAGTTTACCTACCTTTTAAACCGCAATAAAAATACAACCGATAATAAGAATATCTAAAAGATTGTATTGAGATCCTGTTATTTATAACGCAGCAGAGGCAATAAACTGTCAGCAAACATCACATCCTGCAGTCATACAATCCAGTAGATGGGTGTGGTGGAATTCAAAAAATTTTAACTACCGGTTCTGTGGGTGTGGCTTGGTGGGCGTGGCTTGGTGGGCGTGGCAGGAGAAGGATACTGCAAAATCCCCATCCCCTCCTCACTCCAGGGGAAGGATACTGCAAAATCCCCATCCCCTCCTCACTCCTGGGGGAAGGATAGTGCAAAATCCCCATTCCCTCCTCACTCCCGAGGGAAGGATATTGCAAAATCCCCATTCCCTCCTCATTCCTGGGGGAAGGATATTGCAAAATTTCCATTCCCACCCCACTCCTGGGGGAAGAATATTGCAAAATCCCCATCCCCTCCTCACTCCTGGGGGAAGGATATTGCAAAATCCCCATTCCCTCCTCACTCCAGGGGAAGGATATTGCAAAATCCCCATTCCCTCCTCACTCCTGAGGGAAGGATATTGCAAAATCCCCATTCCCTCCTCACTCCTGAGGGAAGGATATTGCAAAATCTCCATTCCCACCCCATTCCAGGGAAAGAATACTGCAAAATCTCCATCCCCACCCCACTCCAGGGGAAGGATACTGCAAAATCCCCATTCCCTCCCCACTCCTGAGGGAAGGATATTGCAAAATCTCCATTCCCACCCCACTCCAGGGGAAGGTTACTGCAAAATCCCAATTCCCTCCTCACTCCAGGGGGAAGGATATTGCAAAATCTCCATTCCTTCCCCACTCCTGGGGGAAGGATATTGCAAAATCTCCATTCCCATCCCACTCTGGGGCCAACCAGAGGTTGTATTTGTTGGTTCTCTGAACTACTCAAAATTTCCGCTACCGGTTCTCCAGAACCTGTCAGAACCTGCTGGATTTCACCCCTGATGTCAGTTGTAAAGCACTGTGAAGTGGTATGTAAGTGCTATTGCTGTTGCTGTTGCTAACTCTGCCCGCTGCCAGGAGTTCGTTCCTGACTGGCTCAAGGTTGACTCAGCCTTCCATCCTTCCAAGGTTGGTAAAATGAGGAGCCAGATTGTTGGGGGCAAAAATGCTGACTCTGTAAACACGCTTAGAGAAGGCTGTAAAAATCCCGTGAAGCGCTATTGCTCTTCCTGTTTTGGTCTACCTGGTGGTGCTGATGGGGAAAGAACGATTATGAATAGAGGGGAGATGAAACCTAGAAGATGTTGAAAAATACATGGAGCGATTGTGCGAATGCAGTCCACCTCTCCGTTTTACTATTTCTCTCTGGGCATTCTAGTCTGCTGTGTGGGGCAAGAGCTTCTGAATTTTATTTATTTATTTATTTATTACATGTATTTATATGCCGCCATTCTCCCGAAGGACTCAGGGCAGCGAACACAAGTTAAGAAACAAGTACAATAAAATCATAATTTAATCCAAATAATTAATTAGTAGTAAATAATAAAGCCCGGAATCAGCCTACTTGTTTGAAAAGCCAAGTCTTCAAGTCCCGACGGAAGGAGCGGAGATCAGGAGAATTATTAATGTTGCAATTAATAATAGAATTGGGTCTGAGCCATCCCATTCAAATTCATCTCCGATACAGTGGAATTCCCAGTGCAGCAAATTCTGACGGCCCGTTTTCCTTCCCTGTTAGGAGCTGTCTTATTCTCTGCTGAAACACCCCCCATAGTTCTGGATTACAACCAAGCTTCTTCTCTTCTCTAGTTATGTCCTCTGACAATAAGAGCACGCCAACTGATATGCATACTGCTTATGCTTTATTTTATGTCCTCACCTGCTGCTACTAATGATGGCAAAGCTACTGGTGTTGTTGTAGATGAAGAAGAAGAAGGCGGCAGTCTTTTCTGTTCAGCTGTCAATCATCCAAGACCACAGTCACACAGTTTATATCCAAGTGGGAAGCATAATTGGAGACATTTGGAGCAGAGAACAGCTGGGAATAAAAGGGATTCACTTTCTGCTAATCCTCAGCTCAGTCTAAATGCACTAGTGGCTAATTTACATATTCTCCACCCCCTTTTTAAAAAACTCTAACAGACTCCTCCCCTCAAAATCACACCCATGAATCCCAAGGAATTGTGGGACTCTGATAAAATCACACCAAAGACTGGAATTCCTAATCAGGTATGGAAATACGCTGGGATTTCAGGACCTTGGAGAGCTCTCTGCAAACAACTCGTGGTTTTCATATGAATTTTTATTGCTGATTTCGTTTCCCCACAGCCCCTCACCCCAAATATAAGTAGCCCTCCACTTACAGCAGTTCATTTAGTGACCTTTCAAAGTTACAATGGCACTGAAAAAAGTGAGTTATGACCGTTTTTCACACTTACGACCGTTGTAGCATCCCCAGGGTCACGTGATTTACATTCGGACAGCTGACTCACATTTATGACGGTTGCCAAGTCCCTGAATCATGCGATACCTTTTTGCGACCTTCTGATGAGCAAAGTCAATGGGGAAGCCAGATTCACTTAACAACTGTGGCAAGAAAAGTTGTAAGAGCCGTGGTGGCACAGTGGTTAGAATGCAGTATTGCAGGCTAATTCTGCTGACTGCCAACAGTTCAATTCTGACCGGCTCAAGGTTGATTCAACCTTCCATCCTTCCAAGGTGGGTAAAATGAGGACCCAGATTGTTGGGGACAATATACCGACTCTATAAACCGTTTAGAGAGGACTGGAAAGCACTGTGAAGCGCTATATAAGTCTAAATGCTATTGCTATTTCTAAAATGGAGCAAAACTCACTTAAGGAATTTCTCACTTAGCAACATAAATTTGGGGCTGGATAGCGGCCGTACAGTTGAGGACCACCTGTAGTTTTAGTGTAGTTAATTTCGTGTTCCCCTGTTTGGAATATTCATTTTAAGCAGAGGGAGCATTGTTAAGCAGATTTGCTTAATAACCATGTGATTCACTTAACAACTGCAGTGATTAACAGCTAGGAAAGATAGAGAATAAAATCAGGCATGTTTCACTTAACAACTGCCTGCTTAGCAGTGGAAATGTTGGCTCCAATTGTGGTCGTAATTCAAGGACTACCTGTAATGCAGTCTTAAAACAAATTGAAGCAATGTGTTCCAGGGCTCCAAGTAACAAGGCCAATGCAATCAAAACTCTGAGGGCTGGAGCTTCCTCAAAATATGAATTTATTAGGAATGTCATATTGACACAGCTGGTGAATACCCGACTCTGAAGGACCTGAGTTTTCCCCACCCAACGTCCATGCCCCCAGGTCAGATGTCTGTCACATGGTCCAACCAGGTCACAGTCCCAACTCCAGCTGGTTTCAGTCCACGCCTTCCCGGCATCTGGTGAGAACATCCTTGATTCCCAGGAGAAAGAATTTTATTTTATAGAATATATAGAATATAGAATAACAGAGTTGGAAGGGACCTTGGAGGTCTCCTAGTTCAACCCCCTGCCTAGGCAGGAAACCCCTACTCCACTTCAGACAAATGGGTAGCCAACATCTTCTTAAAAACTTCCAGTGTTGGAGCATTCACAACTTCTGGAGGCAAATTGTTCCACTGATTAATTGTTCTCACTGTCAGGAAATTCCTCCTTAGTTCTAAGTTGCTTCTCTCCTTGATTAGTTCCCACCCGTTGCTTCTTCTCCTGCCTTCAGGTGCTTTGGAGAATAGCTTGACTCCCTCTTCTTTGGGGCAGCCCCTGAGATATTGGAAGACTGCTATCATATCTCCCCTAGTCCTTCTCTTCATTAAACTAGACATACCCAGTTCCTGCAACTGTTCTTCGTTTGTGTTAGCCTCCAGTCCCCTAATTTTGGCTACACATCCCCAGCTATCTCTACCTCCGCCCTCCCATTCCCACAGCTTCAACCAGCCTTGCTGTGTTAGCCCTGAAGATGCTCCAAAATGGCTTCAGGGTTGACACAATGTAGGGCGGTTAAGAGATTGGGGTGAGTGCCTTCTCCATTCAAGCAAAACACTCTGGGAGTTACCAGGATGGGGAGCAGTGGTGGGTTCCTCCTGGTTCGGTCCGGTTCAGCCGAGCTGGTAGCGGTGATGATATGACATCACCGAACCGGTTCTCCCACCCCCCCACCCTCCCACGTTATTCTTACCTTTTATTTGGTCCCACCCCCAATCTATTGCTGCCTCCTGAGTCCCAGCTGATGACTAGAGGGAAAAAAACTGTTTAAACTCTTGCCGCGGGGCTTCAAAGGGCCGCCCTACAGCTGATCAGTGTTAAAAGCAAACAAATGAATTGGGTCGTAAGTGCGAGGACTGATCGTAAGTGCGAGGACCTTCCAGAAATGACTCTGACCAGCTAGCCACGCCCACCTAATCACATGACCTCCAAGCCACACCCACAAAATAAGCCACGCCCACAGAACTGGTAGTAAAAAAAAATTAGAACCCACCCCTGAGGGGAGTGCTATCAAAATCCTATCTTAAGTTAGACTGAACTTCTTGAAGGAAAGGAAGGAAAAACAGAATAACTGTATAATAAAATAAAGCACCTCCTTGCAGTTTTTAACCTTCTCATTTTTGAAAATGCCAAAGAAAATATCCCCCCCCCTTTGGATCCTTATCCAGTTAATGACTAGTTGAGCTTCTAGTAATACCTTCCCCTCCCGCGATATAGATATATAAAAGCTGCCCTTTCAAAGCGTTTAAAAGCTCCCAAAGTCCCTCAGCAAAGCTGGCCAAAAGCCGGTTAATCTGTCACTCAGGTGTCACTTCGGTCCTGTCTACCTACCCTTCTCGAAAAAGAGGTAAAAATAGGCAGATAACAAATTTGAAACTGTTATAGGAAGCAGCCGCCGTTTCCAGATAAGCCAGCGCTCGGGAAGTAATTGCTCCGTAGCGCCATTTATAGATATAATTACATCTCTTCTTACCTCTCCTTCCGACGGAGGGAGTTGAACCGCTTCAGCTAAACCCCGAAATGGGGAGAATGTCTCCTTCCAATGGCTTTGTTGCACCAAGGATGATTGGAGGGCGGAGGGTCTACTTACAGATGGGTAAATCAAGACACCGTAGTCCTCTGTCAACCACAGGCTGATGGGATGATCAGTCTCCTCTGTTCTTCTGGTTTCTCTTTAGAGAGTGTTTCTCTAACTTGGCCACTTGAAGATGTGTGGACTTCAACACCCAGAATCCCCCAGCCAGTGCTTGCTGATTGGGGGATTCTGACAGGGGTGGGGTTGAAAAAAATTAGCAAGGGGTTCTTTGCCCCGTTGCTAGGTGGGTGTGGCCATGGGGGCATGGCCTACTCGGCCTCCTGCACCACAGTGGGGGGGGCATTTTCACCCTCCCCGGGCTCCAGAGACTTTCCTTGAGCCTCCAGGAGGGGGAAACGGGCTCCCCCGAACTCCAGAGTCCTTTGGAGGCCGGAAACGGGCTCATTTCCCTACTTCCAGTACTTCCGGTAGTCCCATTTTTTGCCTTCCCCAGGCTCTGGAGGCTTTCCTTGAGCCTCCAGGAGGGCAAAAATGGCTGTCAGTACTTCTAGTGCTGACATAAGAAGGAGAAGCAGAGGCGTCTGGAAAAGGACGTTTGACTTTTCACCTATTTATTTTCCCTGGAGATAATATCCCCTAGGAGATGGGATGGGAGGGGGAAAATTCCTTTGAGCTGGAGTGGTAGATTAGGGATAGAATGACTTGGAAGATGGCCAATGAGTGCAGGGGAGTGGGGAACGGAAAGGGAGGGTTTTGGGTCTGGAAGTCAGTGTTGGCTTCGATGGAGTCGGATTTTAGAATGTCGTGCTTTATAAATAGGAGTTTTCCTTCAAAGACTTTGTTTGAAATGCAATTTATTTGAGACGACCTCGAAACCTGACAACAGCCTTACCTGGGCTCTGGAGCCCTCCAGAGGCCAGAAATAGGCTCATTTCTGGACTTCCTGTATTTCTGGTAGACCCATTTTTCGTCCTCCCCAGGCTCCGGAGGCTTTTCTCAAGCCTCCAGGAGGGCGAAAATGGCCTCCCCTGGGCTCCAGAGCCCTCCAGAGGCCAGAAACAGACTCATTTCCAGACTTCCAGAACTTCTGGAGGCCCAATTTTCACCCTCTCAGAGCCTCTGCCTGGGCCCTGCACTTACCTCGCATCCAAAATGGGCCACGTGGAGATTCCTGGGAGGGGTGGGGTGGGGTGGGGTGGGCAGGGCCAGCCAGTCCTTACAATTACCGGTTCGGCAAGCCAGATGTAAAATTAGCGTCCAGTTCAACTGGCTGAATGTTCCTTATCTTTGTCCTGTTTTTGATGATGATGTTGTAAGATATCCAGTCGATCATTAAAAGGATTAGAGCAGGCGTGTCAAACTCAAGGCCTGCTTATATCTGGCCCACGGGGCAGTCCTGTAAACAGCAAAGGACCGGCCCACGGTGCCTCTGCTAGCAAAAACAGAGCTCACATCCGCCCCCCCCCAAATTCTGTTTTTAATGGCAGAGGGCTGCAGGAGGCTATCCAGGCTGAAAATGGGGCACTGGGGGGGGGGGGGCGTGTCCCCCCGTGTTCCATTTTCGCTGGCAGAGGGCTATTCAAGGAAACTAAAAATAAAACAAAAGGATAAATGTTTCCCCTCTTGCATGCAAGAAGGGACAGGAAAAGAGAAAGGGAATGAGGAAAGACGAAGAAGAAGAAGGAAAGATGGGAAGAGAGCAAGGAAGGAAAAATAAGGAAAGAGGGGAATGAAGAAGGAAGGAGAAGAAAGAAGGAAGGAAAAAGAAGAAAAAGGAAGGAAGGAAGGAAGGAAGGAAGGAAGGAAGGAAGGAAGGAAGGAAGGAAGGAAGGTGTCAACTTGCAAAGCTTTCAGGTTGCCATAAGCAGGAGGGAGGGAGAACTGAAGTGAATTCCATACATTTTTCTGACCGCACTCAGAAGGAGGGTGTTGGGTTTCACAGCCAGCCAAAGTGATTAATTGGAGAATGTGATTTATGACATGGCCAGGGGGGAGGGGAGAGACAGGGTCATAGGGGAACGTAAATCTACGTGGGATCAGTCCTGACTGCATCCGAGTATTGCTGGAATGTTGCTCCTAATAAATTACTATATTTCCTTTGAAGTTTGGATCATGGCTCATGAATTAATTAGGGCATCTTTTGGAAACTTGACAGAAGGAAGGAAGGAAGGAAGGAAGGAAGGAAAGAAGGAAAGAAGGAAGGAAGGAAGGAAGGAAGGAAGGAAGGAAGGAAGGAAGGAAGGAAGGAGATTATAATGAGAATGAAGGAGGGTGTCAGGGAAATCCTGCCTTAGCATTTGGACACCACAGGTGCCCCTGACACAAGTCCCGTGTCACACCCACCATGGCCATGCCACCATTGGCCATGCCCTCCTGGCCATGCCCTACATCGCCCCCCAGCCCTCCAAGGTCAAACACAACCCTGATGTGGCCCTCAATGGAATCAAGTTTGACTGGATTAGAGGGATGGAATTTTTAAGCAGATGGGCTTGAATATGTTGGTGTGTGGGTGCGTCTTTATGTGCATTCTGATGTAAATATACTTTGTGATAGTGAAGGCATTCAGTTGAGAAGATAGAGATCCAGCTTCAATCCACCCTCAGTCAATAAAAATGGGGGAGGGGGGTTGGACACTTTTTCAACCTACCTCCCAAGAGTTTGGTGGGGAAGAAATAGCAAAATAAATAAATAAATAAATAAAATTTAAAAAAAAATTGCTGTAGGAACAATTGTAGGAGAAGAGCAGGCACAGCTGGAGAGCAGAGTTAAGCGTGTCATCAGTTTAGAGTCGTTACGTTGCCACAAATGATTTGGATTCAGGTTAGGTGCAAAACGATCAGGACGATAAGTTGCAATTCAAAAGATTTCTTGCTCAAGCCCGTGCACGAGAATCTCAAGTTCAGTACTACATTGGCACCAGATGAAGGTCAACAGAATTCAAAGAGAGAGAAGGGTCGGAGCATTTGTGGCGGCGTAACTATTCTAAACTAATGACACATTTAACTCCGCGCCCCCCCTCCAACTCGGCCTCTCTCTTCTCCTATAGGTATTTCAAATTGCTGAATGACAGGTAGATTGTGAGCCTAATTAACGAATGTATCTGCTTGAAGTTTATTTGGTCAAAGAGCTTCCCAGGACAGGAGTCTCTCGAGGCAGGGAACAGATGTTGTAAGCCATCCTTGTAAGTCTGTCAGGGCTGATTAATTTGACAAGTTAAATCAATGCACCCAGCGACTGTGTGCTTCTTCGTGGCACGAAGCAAGGGTCAAAACTCACAGTGTTCACTGCAATAATTCCACTGCAATACCTCTCAGCTGCAGGCACCTCCGCGGTTGCTCCAATACCAGTCTTAAACATCAGAGCAAGATATACAGTCTGGCTCTGCCAGCTAGGAGGCACCTAATCAAGGTTGACCCAGATGTGAAGTTCAGTTCTGGGTTAATGCCTTCCTCCCGCTGAGCAGCAGTTGTCTTCTGCTATCAACACCTGTCCCGGTGAATATGATTACCAAGCTTAGCAATAGCAAAAGCAATGTTCAACTGTATATGGTGCCCTCAAAGGTTGTCCCCCTTAAAGAAATCCTAGCGAAGAACCTTATCGGGTCCCGTCCATCGTATTCCAGATCTTTAGGGTTCACATAAAAGTCTCCAAAATAAAAGCTGACCTATATCCATAGGGGAAATAAAGCCGCTGTTTCAGATAGAGTAAGAAGCTAGGAAGAAGAGCTATAGAACAGAACAGAACAGAACAGAACAGAACAGAACAGAATAGAACAATAGAGTAGGGTAGGGTAGGGTAGGGTAGGGTAGGGTAGGGTAGGGTAGAATAGAATAGAATAGAATAGAATAGAATAGAATAGAATAGAATAGAATAGAATAGAATAGAATAGAATAATAGGGTAGAGTAGGGTCGGGTCGAGTAGAATAGAATAGAATAGAATAGAATAGAATAGAATAGAATAGAATAGAATAGAATAGAATAGGGTAGGTAGGGTAGGGTAGGGTAGGGTAGGGTAGGGTAGAATAGAATAGAATAGAATAGAATAGAATAGAATAGAATAGAATAGAATAGAATAGAATAGAATAGAATAGAATAGAATAGAATAGAATAATAGGGTAGAGTAGAGTAGGGTCGGGTTGAGTAGAGTAGAGTAGAGTAGAGTAGAATAGAATAGAATAGAATAGAATAGAATAGAATAGAATAGAATAGAATAGAATACCCAATAAAAAGAATTCCGGTTTTAATTCTATATTTTGCGTTAATATCTCTTCCAACCATTGTTTTATCTAATTAAATTTAAAAAATTTTGGCGACTCCCAGTGAAATAATGTTATTGTTATGGCTATATATCTCACGCCATCCCCATCCAACCCCCCCCCCAGTTCCCACAGCATGCCCACCCACCAAGTGTGGCAGCCCTGAAGATCCAAAGAAAAAGATGGCCTCCAGGACTGTCAGATTTAGCATCAAATCTGGTTTTCTTGGAGATGGCGCTGCATTTGCTGGATACACCATGGAGAGGGGAAAAGGTTGTGCAACCCACAAATTGCCCCCCTTCCCCTATGAATAAACACCCCCCCCCCATCAAATGCAAACTCTAACAGAGGCAGCGATTCAGACTTTGTCAGAGAATTCAGATATTCAAACAGAAGCAGCTGGACAATGAGCTAATGGAAGATTTCCTTAAATTTTTAAAGTGGGGGGGAGGCCAGTTTAAAATTTGGACCGGGTCATCCATTGCAAGATATATCCACTGGCGCTTTTAGGAAAATCTCCGAAGGAAGTCAGAATTCACTTGTGGCTGCTGAAAGCAATGGGATCACCAAAGGTTAATTGCATTTGGTTGCTGTTTGGCTGCAAGCTAGCATTACAGACCGAAGGGAAGGAAATCTTCTCTGGTAATCAAATCCCATCATCTGAACATGGACACGGGGGGGGGGGGGGTGGGGGCATAGCTTCCTCTGCTACCCACGGATTCTTCTACGTTGGTTGTTAAAGCTTGTGGAGTATTGGGTGGCTTCTTTGGGCGAGAACTGGTTCCAGCTGGCAGCCAGCAAAGATGTTGCTTTTCAACATCTGTCCATCTGCAGACTGCAAAGATTGGTGTGTGTTTAGCTGGTGTCTGTGGAAGCCTGATGGAGATAAATTGCCCTCCTCTTGAAAGCTGTAGTACCTGTGTGTTGATGCAGTCTGTGGGCTGGCTGCATTCTAGTGTGGTCTGATGTCACTTTTTATATATATACTTCAGTATATACAGTATATATTTGATTTCAGTACATATTCTTCTATCTATCTATCTATCTATCTATCTATCTATCTATCTATCTATCTATCTATCTTCCATCCCTCTCTCTCTCTTTCCCATCCATCCATCCATCCATCCATCCATCCATCCATCCATCCATCCATCCATCTAGCATCTATCTATCCTAATCTCTCTATCTGTCTTTGTGTCTATCATGTATCTCTATATCCATACCATTTCTTTATCCATCCATCCATCCGTCCATCCATCCATCCATCCATCCATCCATCCATCCATCCATCCATCCATTATCCATCCTATCTATCTATCTATCTATCTATCTATCTATCTATCTATCTATCTATCTATCTATCTATCTATCCATCCATCCATCCATCCATCCATCCATCCATCTATCTATCTATCTATACCATCCATCCCTTTCTCTCTCTGTCTTTCCCATCCATCCATCCATCCATCCATCTAGCATCTATCTATCCTAATCTCTCTATCTGTCTTTGTGTCTATCATGTATCTCTATATCCATACCATTTCTTTATCCATTCATCCATCCGTCTATCTATCTATCTATCTATCTATCTATCTATCTATCTATCTATCTATCTATCTATCTATCTATCTATCTCATCCATCCCTTTCTCTCTCTCTCTTTCCCATCCATCCATCCATCTAGCTAGCATCTATCTATCCTAATCTATCTGTCTTTGTATCTATCATGTATCTCTATATCTATACCATTTCCTTATCTATCTATCTATCTATCTATCTATCTATCTATCTATCTATCTATCATTCATTCATTCATTCATTCATTCATTCATTCATTCAATTTTGACTTAGGCTTTCTTAGAAAGTATAAAGCACAATCTTAGTCCCAGTAAAACTTCTTTTATTTACACGGCTGTGAATTATTGTCATTCACAGTCCGCAAGGCTTCACAAAGAGTCTTTCAGGGGCATGTTTATAAACACCCACCTTATCTCCTTTGGAATGCTACCAGAGAACTAATTGCCAAATGCAGAGCAAGGCCAAACTTGGTACAAAGTCAAACAGAACTTTCCAAAGCTTGAACCGACCAGATGAACTAATTGCTTCCTGCAAAATCTCACATCCCATTCGCTCCTCTTTTATGTCTTATGGGAGGGGCCAATCATCTCCAAGCTTTCTGGAAGCTCTGCACATGTGCACACAGGCTCCTGCTGTTCTTCTGTCTCACTGATGTCAGACTCCAGAGGCTCCAGAGACTCCGAGGCAGCACATAACTATCAGATGGCCTTGGCCCCCTCTCTGCCTTCAATGCAGAGCCCTCGTCCGAGCTTTCCCCAGTCCCCAGGACTGGCCCAAGTTCCTTCCCAACCTCCTCATTGCCTCCTCTGCTGGCTGCTGGTGGGCCACAACATCTATCTATCTATCTATCTATCTATCTATCTATCTATCTATCTATCTATCTATCTATCTATCTATCTATCTATCTATCTATTTACCTACCTACCTACCTACCTACCTACCTACCTACCTACCTATCATCTCTACCTAAATCAAAAGGGATGGGCAGCAAGACAAAGACCTCTTTCAGGCTTTCTAACCTTCCATTGTTTCTCAATCTCCATGGGAGGACAAAGGAAATCTGTTACTTGAAGCAGGAGGAAGATCTGCTGCTTCTCCCATGCATTTGTTGTTCACACCGTCTTTTTTAGCAGGGACACCCGTACAAACTAAGGTTTCTCTGTGCCTCCTTAGAGAGATGCATGTAAAGTGGCCAGAAGAATCACTAAATCGCACGGCATAGCTGATTTATTTATTTATTTATTTATTGGTTCGATTTATATGCCGCCCTTCTCCGGAGACTCAGGGCGGCTTACAATGCATTAAGCAATAGCCTTCATACTTTTGTATATACCTGCTTAGTAGGGCTTTCGCCCCCCCCCCCAAAGCGGTGTTCTTTTTTATACAAAATCAGCTTATTGCCCCTAAAATCCGGGTCCTCATTTTACCTACCTCAGAAGGAAGGAAGGCTGAGTCAACCTTGAGCCTGGTGAGATTTGAACTTGCAGTAATTGCAGGCAGCTGGTGTTACTTAACAGTGCTTTAGTCTGCTGCGCCACCAAGGCTGTTCTACTTACCTTCCCAAACCTCCTTTTGGCACATACTGCGCATGTATGCGTGCAGTGCGCATTTGGTGTGCACTGCACATGTGTGCACAGTGCGTATTTGGGATGCGTGGCCAGTGAACCAGTAGCAAACCGGTTCAGATTTCACCACTGAATTAAACCCAGCTTTAATCTCAGGGAGGCGGTGCACTCACTCGCCTGAGCAAGATTAAGGTTTGTCATCGGCGGATTGTGTTTTGCTCCTTGTTTGTACCCACCAGGTACGCACAACCTGCTCAGGAGCCGAACTAATAGTCCAGCTGCCAAAATCTGTTTGTGTAGCCACCGTCAGAGTCCTTTTGAAATCCGAGCCGACAGTCTCGGCTTTGATCTTGACCGATCTGAACAGGCGTCGGGAAACGGAGCTTGTAACTCCCGCGGACGGTCAAATAGACTTAAGTTTAGCTGCACAACATTCGGTGGCGGGTTACTTTGCCCCCCCCCAACTTGACAAGTTGTTGAAGGTAGAAATTGGCTCAGGGGGATACGCGCCTTCATTTTACGACCACAGAGGCGCTGGCTTATGGCCAAATTTTGCTTAGAGACCGAGTTCCAGTCCTCCAGCGCTACGAAAGCGTAACTCTGGTGCAGCCTCTCTTTGTCCCAAATATGCTTTCCTTGCAAGGAGGTGTTTAACATTCCTGATTTACTGATAAGCTGTAAATTCTGCTTTTTCTCCAAGGAGCGCAAAAAAAAAAAATTCTCTGCTCACACCACGAGCTTAACTGGATTACTGAATTAATTTATGTTCTGGGTTTTCACAGCACAGTGAACCATGAAGGAACGAAACAGGTTGTGTTTGCGTAATAGGCTAAGCCTCATGTACTCACAAAAGTAAACTAACGGAGGTTCGAACCAATCAGGTTTAACGTCTGTGAATGTCACTTCTGGGCTTTTAATTCACCTAGTTAAACACACTGTGGAAAGATATCCAAAGTGATTGTCGCCTGATATATTATCTCAGCAATATTTTTTGCAGCCCTTTTGGGAAGAAGAAATTATGGATGGTCCTCAATTTACGGCCACAGTTGGGAGCATAATTATCAATGCTAAGCAAGAGAGGTTGGTTTTTTTTTTTTTGGAATTTTTTAAATTTTATTTTAATACAAACAATCCATCTTCCATTAAACAGTGTGTCGTCTGGGTAGAAATGTCTTGTGCAATAACAACTGAAATTTACAGCCGTATTCATTATTTATCTATTCTTAAACTTAGTATTGATAAACATTGCATGTCTAATACTGTAACAATTCTCTTCCAAACTTCTTTAATTCTATTAATATATTTTTTGTATTTCACTAGTCTACTTTTATTTCTAACTTTCATATTTATTCTCTAGCCATCGGTAGGGTAGTTCCCATACATTATAATATTCAGTTTGTTGCTTCTCTTTAATCGCAAGCGTTAACCTATTCATTTCTGCACATTCTAATACTTTCCTAGACCCCAATTTTACGACCTTTTTTGCCAAGGTTGTTAAGTGAATTATGTGGCCATTAAGTAAATCTAACTTCTCATATTTACTTTGCTTTTCGGAAGCTGATTGGAAAGATTGCAAACGGCTCTTGTGTAACCCTGGGACACTGCAAGCATCCTAAATAACAGGTAGTCCTTGAGTTACGGCCACAATTGAGCCCAACATTTAAGTTGTCAAGTGAAACATTTGTTAAGGTGAATTTTGCCCCATTGGAACACATTTCTTGCCACAGTTGTTAAAGTGAATCACTACAGTTGATAAATTAGCCACCCGGTTGTTAAGTGAATCAGACTTCCCCATTGATTTCATTTGTTAGACGGTCACCAAAGGGGATCACATGACTTTGGGACATGGCAGCGGTCATAAATATGAACCAGTTGCCAAACATTTGAATTTTGATCACATGATCACAGGGATGCTGGAAGAGTCGTAACTGTGAAAACCGGTCATACGTCACATTTTCCAATGCCGTCGTAACTTTGAATGGTCACTCACAACAAACTGTTGTAAGTTGAGGATTACCTCTATATATCAGTTGCCAAGTACCTGTTCTGCCCCAGCTACGGACCCCAAAGAACGCAGCACACACAAAGTCTGTACAAACCTCAGTTTACTAAATTAAATAAGGGGTTTTTTTTCCAAACAAAGGCTGTTAATTAACTTTCTCAACAGCCTACAAAAATCCAAAGAATAAATAATCGTAATCTTACTATGATTGGCAGAAAGCCCAGAAGCAATTTGCAGAGAACTAAGATCAAGACGCGAAGGAGAGTGAACGAAGTTGTTCCCTGCAAATTGCTTCAGTCGGCGTTCCTCCTTAAATAGGCTAAGGGAGTGGCCAATTAGCCCCAAGCCTTACTCTCGGGGAAACCTCCTCCTGAGGAGCCACTCCTGCCTTTTGGCAGCTCTGCGCGCCCGTGCATTGAGAAGAGGCTCCTCCTCTTCTTCCTCTTCACTTATAGGAGCTTCTGGAGGTTCTGAAGGCCCTGGCTGAATCCCCGCCTCGGGCACCACATCTTCTCCAGCCTCCTCACTGTCTGACTCGAGTGCCAGCTGCACAGGCTGCTGGCGCAGCACCACACCAGCCTCCTTGCTGTCTGAATCAGCCACCAGCCGCACAAGCCGTGTACGGGCCACAACGGTACTTAAGATTTGATTGTGTGACCATGGGGATGCTGAGACAGTCATAAGTCATTGTTTTCAGTGCCATTGTAACTTTGAATGGATGCTAAACGAATATTGTAAGTTGAGGTCTACCAAGTAAAGAAGATGTTGGATAACCATTTGTCTGAAGTGGTGTAGGGTTTCCTGCCTAAACAGGGGACTGGACTAGAAGACCTCCAAGGTCCCTTCCAACTCTGTTATTCTATTCTAAGGGTATACCACTTTTCAAGGCTGGAGGCATACTTTCACATCATCTTTGGGAGACATCAGGTCTACATTGCTGAGTAGATGAACCAAGAGAAAATTGGGTTGGGCCAGAGCAAAAAAAAATAATAATACAATGGATGAAGTTTAACGTAACTTCCATTACCATGTAACTGGAAACAATTAAAATGATTTTATACTCCACCTGAAATCTATCCCCTTGTCACATTAAAAATTGTAAGGTAAAGGTAAAGCATATGCACCAAGACAAATTCCAACTCTGTTATTCTAAATTCTAGACATACCCAGTTCCTGCAACCGTTTTTCATATGTTTTAGCCTCCAGTCCCCTAATCCTCTTTGTTGCTCTTCTCTGCACTCTTTCTAGAGTCTCAACAACATCTTTTTTACATTGTTAGAAACACATCGGCTACAAACACATCCTCTTGCAGTGCCAATGTCCAAGCCACATTATCCAGGCTCAGAGGTGGTTCTGTTGCCTGCCAGATCCTTGAGGATAAATTGTGCTTTTAAATACCATGGATTATTTTGGAATATGTTTGGTTTTTTTCCATTTTTTACATCTTAGGAAAAGGACAAGCTGCAACTGTAGAGTCACATTCCTGAATTTTCCGGTAGCATCAGTCTGCTGAAACCTTCCAGTTCAAAACAGAAAGGCTATATAATAAGCAATTTTTTAAAACACAATGACTGCAGAGTTTTGTTTTTTGTTCTGTTTTGTTTTGTTTTTTGAAAATATCCAACAGCTGTTCGGGGAAAGCAGTCTTCAGACAAATATTACTTTGCAAACTGAGTGCCAGTCGGGGGAGAATTTTATATTTCTTTCTCTCCGTAAATGATTCTCCAGCAGGGAGGCCCAAGCTATAAATCCAAAGATTTAATGTGTTAATAGAAACAATGCTAATCTTTTAAAGAATAAATTGGGATTCTTACAAGGGAAGTTAAATTAAATGGAGCTTAAAATGGTAAATTAATATGAAGCCACAGTTAAAATATCATAAAGCTGAACCAGCAAGGAGGGGAGTACAGACAGTTTGATTGAACAGAGGGACACGCTTAAAAAAAAATGACATCAGATGCTCCAATAAAACAGTATCAGATAAAAATCAGTAAACAGAAAAAAATTGGATTGATGGTGTGCAGGCCATATGGGAATAAAACTTACCTGGACTAGAATTTGTTAGTGGTTTTCAACATGTCAGCTTATCAAGCACTGAATCTTTAGATGCTAGCAGGTTGTTTGAAGCAAATTAGCTTCTTGTTCATCTTCTTGTAGAAATGTTTGTAAACCAACTATAATACGATCGAGATTAGAAGCTGATCTAACTGATCTAACATTGGTTTAGCGATCTCCCATATTTTCTTAGGACACGCTTGCTATTTCAGATGCGATATTTCCGAAATGTCCTACTTCCATAGAATAGAATAGAATAGAATAGAATAGAATAGAATAGAATAGAATAGAATAGAATAGAATAGAATAGAATAGAATAGAATAGATATTGGAATGAAGAATATAATAGAATAGAAATAGAAATAGAATGGAATGGAATGGAATGGAATGGAATGGAATGGAATGGAATGGAATGGAATAGAATAGAATAGAATAGAATAGAATAGAATAGAATAGAATAGAATAGAATAGAATAGAATAGAATAGAATAGATATTGGAATGAAAAAGAATAGAGTAGAGTAGAGTAGAGTAGAATAGAATAGAATAGAATAGAATAGAATAGAATAGAATAGAATAGAATAGAATAGAATAGAATTGAATAGATATTGGAATGAAGAATATAATAGAATAGAAATAGAATAGAATGGAATGGAATGGAATGGAATAGAATAGAATAGAATAGAATAGAATAGAATAGAATAGAATAGAATAGAATAGAATAGAATAGAATAGAATTTTTTATTGGCCAAGTGTGATTGGACACACAAGGAATTTGTCTTGGTGCATAAGCTCTCAGTGTACATAAAAGAAAAGATATGTTCATCAAGAATCATAAGGTACAACCCTTAATGATAGTCATAAGGTACTATCATTACTATAAGCAATCAGGAAACAAAATTGTAAGGATCCAAGCAACAAAGTTACAGTCATACAGTCATAAGTGGAAGGAGATGGGTGGTGGGAACGATGAGATTAGATTAGATTAGAAAATTCTTCAGCGGTTCCACAGTAGCCAAAGTTCTGGAGATGTTGGCCAAGGAACAATATGGTCACTGTAAATTTTACAAAGTCCTTGGCAACTTTGGTGCCTTTCTTAAGATGGATGGCGTTGAAGATTTAGGAAGGTTAATGAAATGGTTGCAGCAGAACTATCAAATCTTAGTAAGGAGGTTGAGAAATTAGGAGGTAGAGAGGCGTAGAAAGAGATCTCCGCTGGAACACAATGACCCATTTCTTTCATTTGTGGTTCCGGGAGGAATGATCAGAAAGAAACCCAACATTCATAATATTCAGTCCCCACTTCCCCTAAGATATGGACATTCTCAGCCTACCAGTCAAGATGATGTATGACTCCATCTGCCCCCAAAAGTGAACTCAGAAATCGTAGCAAGCAGGAGAACCCGGTGGGAATTTTTAAAAAAACTAAATCACCTTCCAAAGTTTGTACAGTCAGACTTTCTGCTCTTTGAGGAGATCCAGGCAAACTTCACGCTTTGTAATTCGTACTTGGTGTAAGTCCTTCCGATGACGCTCCGCTTGAAGCAACATTTAAGCTTCTAATTAATGTTTAGGGGTAAGTGGCTGAATAAAGTACGAGAGACAGAATTTTTCCTTGCTCTCTGTTTTCACTAAAAAGCCAATCAAGCAGTAAGAAGACTTTTGTGCTGGTCCAAGATAATCTCCTTTCTCAACGTTCGACAGAAGCCAGGGAAAATGTCAAAATATTCTTTCTGCCGAGTCTTATCGGTTCTCACATCGCTGCAAAAGAGAAGAAAAAATTGAGATGTGCTCTCTTTCACAGGCTTCTTCCTTCCCCCTCTTTTAATGGCCATGCCAGCCAGGATGATTAGATTTTATTTTGTCAGACCAGCCTGCAGATATTTCCACCTGAGGAGGCAAGAACTGTGTCTGTTGTACAACGCAGCAGTTGATTAAATTGGTCTTGCTTTGGTTGAGATACAGTAGGTCAATGTTAGTGCAATCTTAAAAGATACAGCTCGGATGTTAAGGCCTTTGTGCAGGAACCCATGGATTGTAGGAAGTGGTGGCTGGTCCGTGTTCTGTGTCTTAGGTTTGAGGTTTGGAGGGGGGGCGTTCAGTGGCTAAGACGCTGAGCTTGTCGATCGAAAGGTCGGCAGTTCAGCGGTTCAAATCCTAGTGTCGCGTAACGGGGTGAGCTCCCGTGACTTGTCCCAGCTTCTGCCAACCTAGCAGTTCGAAAGCACGTAAAAAAATGCAAGTAAAAAAATAGGGGCCACCTTTGGTGGGAAGGGAACAGCGTTCCATGCACTTTCGATGTTGAGTCATGCTGGCCACATGACCACGGAGACGTCTTCGGACAGCGCTGGCTCTTCGGCTTTGAAACGGAGATGAGCACTGCCCTCTAGAGTTGGGAACAACTAGCACATATGTGCGAGGGGAACCTTTACCTTTACCTTACCTAATCAACTAAAATATATTTATTTAATTCATATGTCCCCCCCCCATAACGGAATGGCTCTGGGCAGCTTGCTACACCATAAACACCAAGATCAATAAACATCAATCATCTCAAAAACATGAATAGGAAATTTGGATAAACTAGGAACATCCCAAAGGTGCTTTTCCAAAAGGCAACTGGCCTTCTTAATTGTTGTTGTTGTTTTTTTTCTCTGAAAATGTTTCGCTTCTCATCCAAGAAGCTTCTTCGGCTCAATTTCTTCCGTTTGAACTGAAGAAGCTGCTTGCGTGAGAAGCAAAACATTTTCAAAGAAAACAAAAGAAAGTTTTATTGTCTCTTGGGAAAGCATCATTAGGACAAATGAGAGGTCCTTGTTCCTCTCTGAGTGTGGTTATTTTCTTGCAATGATAATGTCACCCAGTGTTGTGACCCAGGCCCACGTAGTTAATACTAAATGCCAAACAGTTCCAAAAAACAAACAGATTTTATTAAAACAGCTGAGAATTAACTCATTCTCAGTGTATTCCAAATTAAATGAAAGCAAAGTTCTCAAAACACCTTCAGTTTATCTCTGACCTTGGGATAATTAGGCAAACTGCCAAAGGCTTTTCTTGGCAACAGTTCAGGAACAGAAGACGCTGACAAGAAAGAAATATATCCAAACACGAAGCAAATCTCTCAATGGTTGTTTTCCGGCAAAGAGGCCAAAAGCTGTTGCTGGTCTTTTAAGCCTTATGGGAGGGGCTAATCATCTCTTGGCCTTACTCCCGAGTCGTCTTCTCTGCCTTAGCTGCTCCTGCCTTCTGGCAGCTCTTCTCATATGTGCACTAGGAACAGGCTCCTCCTGTTCCTCTGCCTCTCTACTATCAGCCTCTGGAGGCTCTGAAGTCTGCACATCACTCCCCGATGGCCCTGGCCCCAGCTCTGCCTCCGACGCAGAGCCCTCATCCGGGCCTTCCCCAGCCTCCAGGACTGGCCCATGTTCTTCCTCAGCCTCATTGCTGTCTGACTCCGCTGCCAGCTCCGCAGGCTGCTGGTGGACCACAACACCTAATTTGGGTAATAGCAATAGTACTTAGACTTATATACTGCTTTACAGTGCTTTACAGTCCTCTCTAAGCAGTTTACAGAGTCAGCATATTGCTCCCAACAGTCCGGGTCCTCATTTTATCGACCTTGGAATGATGGAAGGTTGAGTCAACCTTGAGCCAGTCAGAATTGAACTCCTGGAGTGAGCAGGGAGTTAGCCCTGCAGTATTGCATTCTAACACTAGGAAGGAAGGAAGGAAGGAAGGAAGGAAGGAAGGAAGGAAGGAAGGAAGGAGGGAGGGAGGGAGGGAGGGAGGGAGGGAAGGAAGGAAGGAAGGAAGGAAGGAAGGAAGGAAGGAAGGAATAGCACTTAGACTTATATACTGCTTCATAGTGCTTTACAGCCCTCTCTAAGCAGTCAGTCTCTTGCCCCCAACAATCTGGGTCCTTATTTTACCTACCTCAAAAGGATGGAAGGCTGAGTCAACCTTGACTAATGAAACATCTACAAGAAAACCCAGAGAACACCAAGGACCCTTGATTTCTATTTGGAGCTACTGTACCCCCTTTATTGGTCCCTTTGGGACAACCATGACCTGGATGATTGAGGATCTCTGTAGACATCTAAACTAGGAACCAGAAAACGTGAATGGAATGGAGGTGAGATGTCCGTCTTAAACCACTAACCAGCTTCAGCATGGGACACCCCATCAGGATCTCATACCAGTCAACATAGCCAGCTTTTGAGTTAAACAAAATCAGAGCCCGGATAGCTCTGCAGACAAAGGCACTGTAATTTAACACCAGCTGTCTGCAATTAAAGTAAGTTCAAATCCTGCCAGGCTCAAGGTTGACTCAGCCTTCCATCCTTTCTAAGGTAGGTAAATTGAGGACCCAGTTTGTGGGGGCAATAAGCTGACTTTGTATAAATATACAAAAGTATGAAGGCTACTGCTTAGCGCATTGTAAGCCGCCCTGAGTCTCCGGAGAAGGGCGGCATATAAATCAAATTTAAAAAACAACAAAAAAACAAAACAAAACAAAACAAAACAAAAAAAAACAGAAGGAAGGGGTTTCCTTTGCCAAGCCCAGAAGCTGTTTGGACTTCATCCAAAGGATGGCTTGGCAGGAGAAGCAGCTTCTTGACTTATTTATGGTCCTTCTGCAATCCACTCAAGGGGGTTTCATAACTATACTGTACCATCTCTGGAGGAAAGAGGACGAAAGCAGACAAATTGATGATGTGAATGGAATGTTTAAAGCCTGATTGGCACATGGGGAGTATGGAATGGGGGTGGGGAGAAGATCTGAAAGTGGGAGGGGGTGCATGCATACACCTGAGGGTACAAGAGAATGTAGGTGTGAACGAGTGCATTGATGAGCATCAATGAAGTGTGTGGTGCTGGAAAACACACCCTAGAATAGAATATGGATGATGAATGAATTGTATTGTTCCATCCACCCATCCATCCTCTCTATCTCTGTATGTCTGTCTTGTCTCTCTGACTTTCTATCTTTCTATTGTGTTTTCCCCAAAATAAGACCTCCCTGGATAATAAGCCCAATCGGGCTTTTGAGTGCATGCACTAAATAAGCCCCTGCCAAAAAATAAGCCCTCCCCAAAAAATATTTAAACGCACGTGCAGCTGGTCCCTGCCATCTCCTTTGATTAGGGTTAGGGAGACAGAGCTGGAAATCAAGTAAGACAACAAGAGGAGCCCCATCTTGCTCCACGCACCCCAAAATAATAAGACCTTCCCGAAAATAAGGCCAAGCGCTTATTTTGGGGTTCAAAAAAAATGTAAGACAGGGTCTTATTTTGGGGAAAACATGGGTATCTACCTATTGCTGTATCTCTCTGCCTCCCTCCCCCCCCCCCTTTCTCTCTGGTTGGGGATAGGGGGCATATTTCCATTTTTTAAAAATTGAATTAATTTATTTTTTAAAAAATTAGGGAAGGGCTGGACTTTAAAATATATACATATATTTTATACATATACATATACATATTACGTGTGTGTGTGTGTGTGTGTGTGTGTGTGTGTGTGTGTGTGTGTGTGTAAGAGAAGAGGTGGCAGAGTTATTGGGTGGAGTGAAAAGGGGGATCAGCCTAGAATCTTTACGGAGACACAAACAAACTAAGTCCAACTTCCCGTGAATTCTGTTCACCCTTCTCTAACTTTTAGTAAGGGCCAACCTAGTTGAGTGCATAGGTTTTTAGCAGTAAATCAGTTTATTTAATTCTTCATGTGTGGACCTGGTCTCTTGCACCTGATAAGATACAAGGTTCCCAAGTTTTCCGGTTTCTGAATTGTAAAATGTGTTCAGAGCCCAGCAAGAACCTTGGAGAAATGTATTTTCCCGTATTTATGTCATCAGTGTTGGTACAGAATTATCTGTACAGACTTTCCCATGCTGCCCTGAGCACGTGGGTTATTTTTAGAATTTAAAAAAGGGAGAAAAAAAATTATATCTGGCTTCTTTTATCTAATAAAATCCACCCACCCACAAACACACAAGAACGCCCTCAGAACTGTTCCCGAGAGCAAAATCCATATTCATTGTTACAGAATACATTTACAAAATTCATAAAGTTTACTAGGGATCAACTATGGCTGTGGACCGTGCGGGAAATCAGTTTTCACACAAATGGAGCCTCATCGACAAATTAGGACATGAGGAATGTGATCTTGTGCTCATAGCGACCTGCGATAAGTTTTATCAGAACATCCCGACGGCAAGCCCTGAACCTCAAGATGAAAATATTTCTTTAACTAAAATCATTGTTCTTTTTAGAGTTCTCCAATTTTGGGGGCTTTGTGGACTGGCGGGGGAAGGAGGGATAATTCTGTGTGAGCGGTGGGTATGCACGCTCATGTACACACAGCTACTGTCATAGTTCCGTGTGATGAACTCCGGGAAGGCAGGACTCTGATGTCAATTCGCAAAGCATCCCTGGCCTGCTCTTGAGTTGCCATAGGCAAGGGAGATGGGAAACCGGCGAAGCGGTATGGCAGCCAAAGACAGGAGCACATTCCAGACATATCTTTCTCAAGGCTGTCTCCCAGGGTTACCCACAGCGGCCCGGAGGGGAGTGATTTCTACAATCCGCAAAATTGCTCCATTGGCGAATGTGATTGATGACACACCCTGGTGGGAGGGGGGAAACAGGGTCATGATAAGGGCCATAAATTACATGGGGTCAGAGAAGGGCAATAGAAGGGCAGGAAGCAGGGGTGAAATCCAACAGGTTGTGACAGGTTCTGGAGAACCGGTAGCGGAATTTTTGAGTAGTTCAGAGAACCAACAAATACCACCCCTGGCTGGCCCCAGAGTGGGGTGGGAATGGAGATTTTACAATATCCTTCCCCCAGGAGTGGGGAGGGAATGGGGATTTTGCAATATCCTTCCCCCAGGAGTGGGGAGGGAATGGGGATTTTGCAATATCCTTCCCCCAGGAGTGGGGAGGGAATGGGGATTTTGCAATATCCTTCCCCCAGGAGTGGGGAGGGAATGGGGATTTTGCAATATCCTTCCCCTGGAGTGGGGTGGGAATGGGGATTTTGCAGTATCATTCCCCTGCCACGGCCACCAAGCCTCGCCCACAGAACCAGTAGTAAAAAAAAAATGGATTTCACCACTGGCAGGAAGTAACCGGAGACCTATTATGTTATTCCTTATGCATATGTATGCGCGCATCATTTTCTCCTTTCTGAAATGTGTAATGTGCAATCTCTTTGTCTGCAGGAGTGTGTCTCCCACTTTTCTTTCGCAGGAGATCCCCCCTCTAGGGTGTACTGTCTAATAAATCACTGCAGTGAGCTTTGATTATTTCCTTTGGGTCCTGCTTTTTGATTCTACAGGACAATGTCATATTAGATCTAATAGAGCCACACACACACAAAAAAAATACTTGTCTGGAGTCGTTTTGGCCCTTAGGCCTCTGCTTTAAAGTTTGCACCAAGTAAATTTGCACGTGATCAAGTTCTGGAAACTCAAGGATGACTTTAAAAAAAAAAACATAACGCCAAATAGCATCTTCTTGCCCACTTTATGCAGCTCTTCTAGAAATAGGCTTTTTAAAATTATTATTAATTGCATTTGATGGTGGGAGAAGAAGCAATTAAAGAAGTAAACAAAATGGTTAAATAAAGAAATGTATAATTTAAAGTGGCGTTCTGTTGCCCAGAGGTTTGGAGAAGAGAAGTGGGCTTAGAATGCAGCTGTGAGACGTGAGGGAGAAAGTGAACGTTTTAGAGACTAAACACGCAAATTATTTGCAGCGTTGTTGAAAACCATCTATACCAGTGATGGCTTTTTGCCATCACGTGCCAAAAGCATGGGGAGCGTGGGGGGGTCACGCGTACGCACCCACGCACATAATTCTGTGCACCCCGCCCCACGCACATGCGTGTGTGACACCCCCCCGTGCTCCTCCCACTTCCAGTCCCACAGGAAGTTGGCAAACGGGCCGTTTCTGGCCTCCGGGTGGGTGGGAAAGGTCGTTTTCGCCCTACCCAGGCTCCTAGAGAGGCTCTGGAGTCTGAGGAGAGCAAAAAACGGGCCTTCTGGTCCCACCGGAAGTCGGCAAATGGGCCGTTTCCGGCCTCTGGAGGGCCTCCGGTGGGTGGGGAAAGTCGTTTTCGCCCTCCACAGGCTCCTAGAGAGGCTCTAGAGCAGTGGTTCTCAACCTTCCTAATGCCGCAACCCTTTAATACAGTTCCTCATGTTGTGGTAACCCCCAACCATAAAATTATCCCTAAAACCATTGAAAATATGTGTTTTCCGATGGTCTTAGGTGACCCCTGTGAAAGGGTCGTTTGACCCCCAAAGGGGTCGTGACCCACAGGTTGAGAACCACTGCTCTAGAGCCTGAGGGGAGCGAAAAACAGGCCTTCCCCACCCCAGGCCCTCCGGAGGCAGGAAACAGCTTGTTTCCCTACTTCTGGTGGGCCTAGAAGGCCTGAAAATCAGCTGCCTCACGTGCCCACCAATATGGCTCCACGTGTCACCTGTGGCACGCGTGCCATAGGTTTGCCATCACGGATCTATACATTCAGAGCTGCGCCTCATCAACAATTCTGCTTTCCATATCATCCTCTTTTTTTGATGTCCTCTTTATTTTTATTTTTTTTCCCCCTGTTTTTCTCATCCTCTCCAGGACAGCCAATGGGAGGACTCGCTCAGGCTACAAACCAACTTTTCAGAAATATTGTCTGCTTGTCCCATTTTCATTATCAATCAGGGCTGATTAGCAGGAGCTGGGCTGGGAAGGAAAAGTGCTACATTATTGTTTGTCTTGTTTATCGTCAAATATATCGCCTGGCATAGTTGCAGGGGCTGAAAGGATCATAAGGATGATCTAGACGGGGAAAAAAATTGGACTGAGCTTTTAAAGTGCTCTAAAAATCCTAGTTGACATTTATAATATATGAAAGATGGATCCTATGTTTCTGAAATGCGATGCAGTGTCATCGTTGGCTCAAACTATTTTAAAATTCATGTTATGCTTTAAAAGTTTCCTTCTTCAATAATCCACATTGTAGAGTTAAATATAAGCAACTTCAAGGAAGTAACTATTTGAAGACCATCTAATATACGGGTGTCCAACCTTAGCAAATTTAAGGCCTGTGGACTTCAACTCCCAGAATTCCGCAACCAGCGTAGGGGATATAAGTCCTATGGACTTCAATGGACTTCAACTCCCAGAATTCCCCGAGTCAGCATAGGGAATATAAGACCTACAGTATGGACCAATGGACTTCATCTCCCAGAATTCCCTAACCAGCATAGGGAATATGAGACCTATGGACTTCAATGGACTTCAACTCCCAGAATTCCCCAACCAGCATAGGGAATATAAGACCTACAGTATGGACCAATGGACCATCTCCCAGAATTCCGCAGCCAGCATAGGGGATATAAGTCCTATGGACTTCAATGGACTTCAACTGCCAGAATTCCCCGAGTCAGCATGGGGAATTGAAAACCTGTGGACTGCAACTCCCAAAATTTTGAGAGTTGAAGTCCGCAAGTCCTAAAGTTGCCAAGGTTGGACACCCTTGATCTAAGGGAAGATGTTCCTCTGCCATTCTAGAGGATGACTCAACAGGTGGCTGAATATTTTTCATTGTTCAGAAGAGGGACAGGCTAGTTCTGAAGGCTTTAGGACAGGCTGTGTGGCTCCCGGAAACCATGGGACCTACCTGAGAGGTATTCTCCATCCCCACAAGATGGAGAAAGCATTCATACCATTAAGGGAACAAGAGGAAGGATTGTGGTAGCCTGCCAGTGCCCAGCAAAGCTGGCAGCTGAGTCAGATAGTGAGGAGGTTCGGGAGGAATATGGGACAGTCCTGGGAGCTGGGGAAAGCTCGGACAAGGGCTCTGCATTGGAGGCAGAGAGGGAGCTAGACAGCAGTGAGGCAGAGGAACAGCTGGATCCTGTTCCCAGTGTGCGCATGCGCAGAGCTGCCAGAAAACAAGAACAACTCAGAAAGCAGGGTCGACTCGGGAGTAAAACCACACCTTGGAGGTGATTGGCCCCTCCCACAGGAAACAAAAGAGGAGCGAACGGGGAGTGGGCCTTTGCAGGAAACAATTCATTTGTTCCGTGACTCTGAGAGACTCTGTGCCAAGTTTTGCCTTGTACTGCGCTTGGAAACTAGTTACCTGGCAGCTTTCCAAGCGAGATAAGGTCTGTGTTGATAAATATTCCTTTGAAAAACTGTTTGGACAGGCCTTGCTGACTGTGAATGAAAGGAATTCACAGTCCTGTAAATAAAAGAGGTTTTGCCAGGACCAAGACTCTGCTTCCTGATTTTTAAGGGAGCCTCGGTCAAAACAAGGATAAGATCTCACAATAGATACAGCCTGGCCGCTGACTGTATTTTTGGTAAGCTGCATAAGAACAGTATCTCTGGATCTTCCTTCTCTGAAGAATAACTGTAGAGAGGGCAAAATAAGTGACCATCTCACCTTCCCAGCTTTCTGCCTTCCAGATGTGCTGAGTTGTGGCACCTGGGACCTGGTCATCATTGCCCTAGCACATCTGGAATTCATCTCATGGAGAAAACCCTTGGTAACCTCTAAGCTGCAAGGGATGTGCTGCTAACCTTTGGCGCAGAGGTTCCATGGAGCAGGTTGGCTTTGGACCGTCAAACACCTTGGAGAAATTTTTCCTTTGAAGATGTTTTGCTTCTCACCCAAGAAGCTTCTTCAGCTCTGACAGGATAGTGGGGAATGGAAGGATTGATATTCCTTGCAGACAGCTGGTCATTTGCATCCTTTTAGAGGGTCCTTGAAGCACTTGGAAGTTTATCTGTGTCCTCAGGGTCACCTGAGTAGTGCAAATGGTTCCTATGGTCTGCAATTTTTTCCTCTGGAAATCTATTCCTACTCCCACACCATTCAAAGGATGTCCATCCCAAATTGTATAGCTAAAAGTCTATAGCCATGATGGCGAACCTATGGCACGGGTGCCACATGTGGCACGCGGAGCCATATTGGTGAGTGTTGCCCTAGCTCAGCTCCAGCGCATATGTGTGCACCAGCCAATTGATTTTCAGGCCTTCCGGTCCCACCGGAAGTCAGGAAACCGGCTGTTTCTGGCCTCCGGAAGGCCTCCGGGGTGTTGGGGAAGGCTGTTTTTGCCCTCCCCAGGCTCCTAGTAAGCCTCTGGAGCCTGGGGAGGGGAAAAAACGGGCCTACCGGGCCCACAGGGCCATCACGTGCCAAAAGCAGGGGGAAGTATGGGGGGGTCACGTGCACAATGTGGGGTGCACTGAATTATGGATGTGGGCACCCGCACCCACGACCCCCCCACTCCCCCCGCTTTTGGCACACGACGGCAAAAAGGTTAGCCATCACTGGTCTATAGAGATTCTCAGCCATCCAGGCCATGGTTGTCCCAAAGGTGCTTTTTCAGGAGGCAACTGGAATTTGTTTTTTTTCCCTTGAAGATGTTTCACTTCTCATCCAAGAAGCTTCTTCAGCTCTGATAGTTGCCTCCTGAAAAAACACTTTTCGGACAACCATGACTTGGATGACTGAAAATCTCTACAGAATCTTGGAGAAAGAAGAGCAGGTGGTCGATAGAAGTCTGTCTGACCAAGGTATGGAGAACGCTACCATGGATGGCATGAGGTGGATGGCGTCCAGAAGTCACGAGCAAGGAACAAACAGCCAGGAGTGCAAAGGAACGTTCGAGATTTGGACAATAATCCAGAAGTAAACGGCGACTCAAATTGTATATGCTCAGAATCAGCAAAGCAATATTTGCGGTATGGCTAGCAGCCACATTCTGTAATTTAATTTTTGCTTTTAGTTCTTGCAGTAAGACTTTGCAGTGTTGGCGGAGGAGGGGGGGGGTACAACAAATAGGTTTGAAGGAGGCTGCGTGTGTATCACAGCCGTATATGAATTAAGTATGTCGCCCCCCCTCTTTCTCTCTCTCTCTTTCTTTCTTTCTCTCTCCACTCTCTCTCTTTCTCTCTCTCTTTCTCTTTCTTTCTCTTTCTCTTTCTCTCTCTCTTTGTCTCTCTCTCTCTCTTTCTCTCTCTCTTTCTCTTTCTCTCTTTTTCTCTCTCTCTCTCTCTTTTTCTTTCTCTCTCCCCTCTCTCTCTTTCTCTCTCTCTCTTTCTTTCTCTTTCTCTCTCTCTCTCTTTCTCTTTCTCTTTCTCTCTCTCTTTCTTTCTCTTTCTCTCTCCACTCTCTCTCTTTCTCTCTCTCTTTCTCTTTCTTTCTCTTTCTTTCCTCTCTTTCTCTTTCTCTTTCTCTCTCTCTTTGTCTCTCTCTCTCTTTCTCTCTTTCTCTTTCTCTCTTTTTCTCTCTCTCTCTTTTTCTTTCTCTCTCCCCCCTCTCTCTTTCTCTCTCTTTCTCTCTCTTTCTCTTTCTCTCTCTCTCTTTCTCTTTCTCTCTTTCTCTCTCTCTCTCTCTCTTTCTCTCTCTCTCTTTCTTTCTCTCCCTCTCTTTCTCTTTCTTTCCTCTCTCTCTCTCTCTCTCTGTCTCTGTCTCTGTCTCTCTCTCTGTGTGTCCCTCTCCCCCTCCCTCCCCCCCTCTCTCTCTGCTTCAAATCTATTTATTCCCACACCCTAACCCGTATCTCCCTACATTTGCTTGTTGATTGCAGTAATATTTCATTCGGGTTCAAATTTTCTCCTGCGCTTCAGAGAAGCGGGGAAATCTCTTCTAAGGCGGCACACATTATTTGCGGTAAACCGAACAAGCCACTTTAGAAAATGACTCGGCTCCCTGATTAATTGGAGGTCCAAGCTTAATCAATCAAAAAGGGTTTATTTAGTGTTTGTGAAAAACCAAATTCCACGGTCCCACGCCTGTAGTTCGGCGATCCAGCAGAAGCTCTTGTTTTGTAGCGAGCACAATGCAGTTGTTTCCAATTATTATTTGGATCCACACACACTATACTAAGCTGTAACATTTCTTTTCTTTTTAAGATTTGGCTTACCGTGGTGTGTGAATCCAGCCATGGCAGTTGTTAATGGCTTAACACTTCATGCAAATTTAGTTGCATTTGGGTTTTATTTCATGAACCGTAGTGAAGGAAAACAACGTTTTGTGCACAGCATCAAATCAGGTCCTACCAGTGGTGAAATGTAAAATTTGTTCCTACCGGTTCTGTGGGCGTGGCTTGGTGGCGTGGCTTGGTGGTGGTAGGGTCATGTGACTGGGTGGGCGTGGCCAACTTTTTTAAAACCTTATTTTATATATCCTCCGGGTGCCGTCGGCCAAACAATGTCGGCTGGCGACCCCCAGGGGGAGGGCCTTCTCTGTGGGGGCACCTACTATCTGGAACGAGCTCCCCCCGGAGATACGGAGGATCCCGGATCTACGCACCTTCCGCCGCGCTCTTAAAACCTTTTTATTTCACCAGGCTGGTCTGGCCTAACCTTTCCCATTCTTTTTTAACGTAAATTTTAATGTAAATTTTAATTTGTTCTTAACCTGGGGTTTTAAATTTGCCTTGGGCTAAATTGATTTAATTCGATTTTACTTCTGTTCTTAATTTTTGTATTTTACGTGTTTTATTCTGTGCCTGTTCACCACCTTTGGGACCTGTTCTGTGCCTGTTCACCACCTCACTCCTTTGGGAGTAGGGCGGTATACAAATTAAATAAAATGAAAATGAAATGAAATATACATTTTTAAATTTTTATTTCTCATAAACACATTTACATGTTCAGTCATTTTCATCATTTTTCACACATCTTTTCTTTTAACTTTCATTTTAATTTTTACTTTTTACTGGTCGAATTTCACCTCTGGGCGGGGGGATAATCTGCTGCATCTTCTTCATTTTTGTAAAAAAAATTTATCTAAAATCTCCTCCTCAGGTGCTTTTTTCTAGGTGCAAATCAGTGGTGAGTTTCAGCAGATTCTGACCAGTTCTGGAGAACCGGTAGTGGAAATTTTGAGTAGTTCGGAGAACTGGTAGTAAAAATTCTGACTGGCCCCGCCCCCATCTATTCTCTGCCTCCCAAGGAAATGGGGATTTTGCAGTAACCTTCCCTCGATTGGGGAGGGAAAGGAGATTTTATAGTATCCTTCCCTGCCATGCCCACCAAGCCACGCCCACCAAGCCATGCCACGCCCACCAAGCCACACCCACGGAACCGGTAGTAAAAAAATTTGAAACCCACCACTGGTGCAAATGTTTTTTTTTTTAATTTGATTTATATGCCGCCCTTCTCCGAAGACTCAGGGCGGCTTACAATGTGCTCAGCAATAGCTTTCATCCTTTTGTATATTTATACAAAGTCAGCTTATTGCCCCCACAAACTGGGTCCTCATTTCACCTACCTTAGAAAGGATGGAAGGCTGAGTCAACTTTGAGCCTTGGCGAGATTCGAACCCTGCAGTAATTGCAGGCAGCTGGTCTTAATAAGCTTAATAACAGGGTGCCCTAAACCCCTGTACTACCAAGGCTCATCAAATGTTCCTTGGAAATGCACAGCTTCAAACTTCTACCCATCCAAACAAACAAGCAAGCAAACAAACAAACAAAAAAATAGCTCGAGGGGAGAGATTGGAAAAGAAACAAAAACGAAGGCATCAAGCCAGCTTCCGCTGCGTGCTCTTTTGTTTTTGCTGCTGTGAGAAAGTCACAGGCTGCTTTTAGGTGGTTTTGTGTCATTTCAATGAAAAGCAAAGCGTTACAGGCCTCCCTGTTGATTTGGGCTGTGTGAAGCCGTCATTAGCAAGAATAGGAGCTGTCATAATGCGCTACCAACATTAGCCGGTACGTTTTTATAAAAAATGAGAGATGGAGGAAGTAGAATAGTTGGAGAGCCACAGGACGTTTGGCTTGCTTGTGGGAAAATGTGCCACTTCTGGGAGAAGAGGGAGGGACCCTGCTCCCCGCTTCCCCAATTTTAGACCAAGCGAAACAGTTCGTGTATCAAAACACTGATAGATAGCAAAGGGGATGGAAGCTACCCATGTGGTTCTAGTTTGAGATTTGAAGGGCTGCCACAAAGAAGAAGGGGTACAACCTATTCTTCAAAGCACCTGAGGGCAGGACAAGAAGCAATGGGTGGAAACTAATCAAGGAGAGAAGCAACTTAGAATGAAGGAGGAATTTCCTGACAAACCAGTGCAGGGGTCTGCCAACCTTAAACACTCAAAGAGCCATTTGGACTCGTTTCCCACACAGGAAAAGAAAACACCGGGAGCCACAAAAACCCTTCCCGTGCCTGACTATTTCTTGAGCGGCCACAAAACTAGTAAATGTAGTTGAATTAAACGTTCTGTTTTCTTCTGAAACTTTTCTTTTCTTGGATTTATCCATGGTTGGCCTACTGGGGGTTGAAAAGCTCAATAAATCACGTCCCGGCAGGTATCACACATTGGTGGTTGTGACGCCTGTTTTGAGTGACAGGGAGCCGCAGCAGAGGGGTGAAAGAGCCACATGCGGCTCCAGAGCTGCAGGTTGCTGACCCCTGAAACAATGGAACAACTTGCCTCCAGAAGTTGTGGAGGCTTTTAAGAAGAGACTGGACAGTCATTTGTCTGGAACAGGGTCTCCTGCTTGTGCTAGGAGTTGGGCTAGGGGTTGGACTAGAAGACCTCCAAGGCCCCTTCCAACTCTGTCCTGACGTCACCCACTTCTGGAGTTCCTTGTTTATTTATTCATTGGATTTAGAAACTGCCCATCTCACTCACAGAGTGACTCTGGGCAGTATGCAGTTAAGAACATAGAAACCTAAAATCCATAGAGTTCAATCCTAGGCAGCGACGGATGTTTTTCTATCAGGGCACAAAGAGAAAATATCTGCTGTGAACTTCCATGTAGGTGTCAGGAAGGGCATCCGGCCAGTAAATGCTCAGCTCCATTCAATTGCCCCCGACTCCACCCCGATAAAAGGGATTACAGGGTTGTAAAAAGAATTTAAAAAATGAAAGTACATTTCGTGGTACCTCGCATTGCATATTATTACTGCAGCGAGAATAACATTTGCTCAATTCTGGAAAGATAAAAAATATCCCATCTGATGAAGCAATAATAAAAAAGATTTTGGATTGTGCAGAAGCAGATAGATTAACCCAAAAACTGAAAGATAGAGATCAAACGCAAACACGTTTATCTTGGGAAAAATGGTATACTTGGCTATCGAAAAGAACATCGAAATCAAAATTAGAATAATATAAATAGGCATTGTATTTATTGAAAATATTTTATTATACACATAAAGTGAGGTCGGATAGACCTGATTGATTTAAAAAACTTAAAATAGGTTGTTTTGTCTCCCCCGGAATGTAGTAAGAATTTATTGTATAGGTTTGTACTAAATATTAGGTTACTAAGGTATTATTTATATGTATTTATGTTTTCTGTTTTGTTGTTTTGTTCTGTTATTTGTTTGGTGTGTTGTCGTCTTTTTTTAACTATAAATGTAGATAAAGATTATTTTTTAAAAAACGAAAGTACACATTTCTCTATTTCAGTTATCTTCAATATATGTCTTTTCTCCACGTCGTCATACCGCCTAGGCATTTTTCGTAGATTTTTTCTCCCCCTTCCTAATTCCTTCTTGCGACGTGCGTACACGCATTCGTACACAATCTTTGAGCCAAGCATTTAAGCTTTGCAAAAAAATTTGGAGAAACGGGCGACATGAAGGATATCTGCGTTCAGATCTGTCTGTTCTCCTTACAAATTGTAAATTGGATTGGTTTTTCAGAAAGAAAAAGGATGGTGGGGGGTGGGGGGAAAATGTTGGCCTCATCTTTCATCTATTAAAAAGGATACGGTCGCTCAGCAAAAGGTTGAGTGAAAAGGCTTAACAAGCATCTCAATATAAAAGACAACATCTTATGGACATTTTCCCCCCGCCCTCCCTCCCCAGAAACCTCATTTATAAAACCAGCTTTAGACCGAAATCATGTTATCTACTTTTGGAGCAGCATGTGATGAAATTCTGAATGAACCTCAAGGCAATATTTTTTTATATTTTTATAGTTTACATATCTGTCTAGACATAGCAATTGCGGCCAGCAGTGAAGAACAGATGCCATTCGTTTTGTTTTTATTTTTTAAATGAGATAATAAAAGACCCTTCAATTGCTGTTATTCACGCTGTAGCTTCAGCGCCTTTATTGCTGGTGGACCAGCGTACATCACAGATATTGATTTTTATTTTTTATTTTTTGCTTGTGTGTTTGGAATCAACAAGACTTTGACAACTTCTGCATACTGTATCAGTTGTGAGACGTTCTTCCTCCTTTGTTGTCCGCAACTTGCTTGTCAAGTAATTTAGGAAAACAAGAAATCTCCCAGGCTGGCTGGTTCAGACATACTTCCCAGCCTCTGTTGACTTAACTGTGGTTTGTTGGAAAAGTCAACATTGGCTGGGGGTCACTCATACTAAATCATAAACTGTGATTTTTTTTTTATTTTTTTTTTAAATTTGATTTATATGCCGCCCTTCTCCGAAGACTCAGGGCGGCTTACAATGTGCTCAGCAATAGCCTTCATCCTTTTGTATATTTATACAAAGTCAGCTTATTGCCCCCACAACTGGGTCCTCAATTTACCTACCTTAGAAAGGATGGAAGGCTGAGTCAACCTTGAGCCTTGGCGAGATTCGAACCCTGCAGTAATTGCAGGCAGCTGGTCTTAATAACCAGCTTAATAACAGGGTGCCTTAAACCCCTGTACTACCAAGGCTCTTGAAAACCAAATCACCGCTGAGTTCTTGCTAAGAGCCAGTTTGGTCTAGTGGGCTAGTGGTTAAGGCACCAGGCTAGAAACCGAGACTGGGAATTCTAGTCCCACGTAAGGCATGAAAGCCAGTTGGTTGACTTTGGACCAATCACCAGGAGACAGTGAGTTCTAGGGTCACCTTAGCCACAAAAGCTGGCTGGGTGACTTTGGGTCAAACACCAGGAGATGGTGAGTTCTAGCCCTGCTTTAGCTATGAAAGCTGATTGGGTGACTTCAGACCATTCACCAGGAGACAGTGAGTTCTAGTCCCACCTTAGTTATGAAAGCCAGTTGAGTGACTTTGGACCAATCACCAGGAGACTGTGAGTTCTAGTCCCACCTTAGCCACAAAATCTGGCTGGGCAACTTTTGGCCAATCACCAGGAGATGGTGAGTTTTAGCCCTGCCTTAGCTATGAAAGTTGGCTGGGTGACTTCGGGCCAATCACCAGGAGACTGTGAGTTCTAGTCCCACCTTTGGCGTGAAAGCTGAATGGGTGAGTGTGAGCCAATCACCAGGAGACTGCTCAAGAGACTTAGCCCCTGGAAACCCTGATTTAATCCAAGATGGTTGAGGTCACTTGCCAATGATTCTCCAAGTCTGGTTTTCTCAGATTTTTTGCCAGGCAAGGAAGGTGACTAGGATTGGATTTGGTATATTTGAAGCCATGATTAAGCCCGAGGGTGCATGTTAAGGTAATTCAGCTCCAAGGAAGTAGAATTGTGAAAGTTAAGCTTAGCTTTCAAGCAGTTGGGTGCCTATCTTTGTAGACCCATTCAAAGCCACGTCCTCCTTAGATGCAAGGCACAAGGGCATCTTTATAATGTGCCAGGATGCCTTTAAAAGAAGGCGGAGGGAAGGGTGTCCATGTACTCTTACGAGCCACCAGGATCAAGATCTTTTCAAATAAGCAATATATATTCAGGGCTGTAATTAAATACATGCAGGAAATAAAATTGCCAGCATTATACCTGCCTGGGAGCAGATTATTTCTCTGGAAATAGCCAGAGGCACACGGATCAGTCAGATAACGGCTGAGTCCCGGCCTTGGGAAATGAATCGCCAGGGGCATCAATATGCAAAATAAAGGTGAACAAGTTAAACAGGTACCACAAATGGACATCTCTCCACATGGCGATTCCATTTCCAAGGCATGCAACTGGAATCTTTGCATGAAACTAAAAGCTTTTCCAGGGCCCAGAAAATCCCTCAGCCTGCCTTTAACCCTTCAAGGAATTCAAGGCATCCCTAATATTTATTCCTCCTATTTTCCCCCTCAACCGTTGGGCTGGGCTAGAAGAGAGTGACCAGTCAAAAATCGCCCAGCTGGCTTTGGTGCCTACGATGGAACTAGAACTCACAGTCTCCTGGTGATTGGCTTGAAGTTATTCAGCCAACTTTCATGCCTAAGACAAAACTAGAACTCACAGTCTCCTGGTGATTGGTCCAAAATCACCCAGTCAACTTTCATGCCTAAGGTGGGAGTAGAACTCACAGACTCCTGGTGATTGGCCCGAAGTTACTCAGCCAAATTCCATGACTAAGGAGGAACTAGAACTCAAAGACTCCTGATGAGTGGCCTAAAGTCATTCATCCAGTTTTCATTCCTAAAGTGGGACTAGAACTTCCCATTTCCTGGTGATTGGCCCAAAGTCTTCAACCAACTTTCATGCCTAAAGTGGGACTAGAACTTCCCATCTCCTGGTGATTGGCCCAAAGTCTTCAACCGACTTTCATGCCTAAGGTGGGACTAGAACTTCCCATCTCCTGGTGATTGGCCCAAAGTCACCCAGCTTTGCAAAGCTTCTCCCTCCCCCTCCCCCCATTCATTGCATATATACCATTTCCCGGAAAATAAGACCTAAGCAGAAAATAAGCCCTAATGCAACTTTTGGAGCAAAAAATAATATAAGACCCGGTCTTATTTTCAGGGAAACACAATACTCCTATCTTTCTTCTGAGATTTCAAGTCATTTCATGGGGAAGGGTGTGTGTTGTCTTGCTACTTTTATCTCCCTAGGAGGTAAATTGGACTGACAGAGAAAGAGTGGGTAAAAATCACCTGAGAATTCTAGAACCAAGCAGAGATTTCTCCTGTGGTCTCCTCTCTCTCTCTCTCTCTCTCTCTCTCTCTCTCTCTCTCTCTCTCTCTCTCTCTCTCTCTCTCTCTTTCACTCTCTCTTTTTCTCTTTCTCTCTTTTTTCTCTTTATCACTCTTTCTCTCTTTTTCTCTCTCTCTTTCTTTCTCTCTCTCTTCCCCTCTCTCTCTCTCTCTCTCTCTCTTTCACTCTCTCTTTTTCTCTTTCTCTCTTTTTTCTCTTATCACTCTTTCTTTTTCTCTCTCTCTTTCTTTCTCTCTCTCTTCCTTTCTCTCTCTCTCTCTCTCTCTCTCTCTCTCTCTCTCTCTCTCTCTCTCTCTCTCTCATACTTCCCTCAATATGGGACTTTCAATATCAAAATACCTAAGATGGCTTATATCTACTTCGCTTCTGTCCCTTTTCCTGCAAATACCCTCCCCTCCCCGCTTTCTCTACTCATCCTATTTTTCCCAGGGGATCCTGGCCTGTCTGAGATAAGCCAGCTCTTTATAAGTATGGCTGACTAATTCCTTGTTGGATTTTAATCTTGGCTTTCCTCTTGGAGGGATGTACAAACCTGAAAACTTCCTGATCAGATTTCAGAAGCTTCTGATCCAGGGGGGGCAGCCACCTGGTTGGACTGGAAGGGGCAGGGCTCCCAATATCCTGACTCTGACCCAATTTTTTTGCCCAACCAGGTTTATCTAGTTCGGCAGGGTGATTTCGCTGCGTACATGAACAGATGTTTTACCACGGTTTCTTACTTAATAATGGTAGCCAAATTATGCAAATTGTTGTTCATTGCAAGGAAGAGAGTTAAGCAGTTCATGCTTGTGTATTATTATGTCCTATCATAATGAGTTTTCCTTGGGGTTCCATCAACTTAATGATTGTGGTTTGTCAACTGTGCTTTATGGGGTAGTTTTGTACGGGGATCCAGCCATCGTGTCTTATTCAACAAACCGCGTTGGAAACAAACCGTAATGTCATAGGCAAATCTCACCTCGTCATCCAAATGATGAGAAGGCAGTGACTTGAAATGCAGGACAGAAAAATTAGTTTATTTCTGGCTACCGACCAAAAACGTCTAAATATCGACCTAGAACTAAGGAGGAATTTCCTGACAGTTAGGACAATTCATCAGTGGAACAACTTGCCTGCAGAAGTTGTGGATGCTCCAACACTGGAAGTTTTTAAGAAGATGTTGGATAACCATTTGTCTGAAGTGGTGTAGGGTTTCCTGCCTAAGCAGGGGGTTGGTCTAGAAGACCTCCAAAGTCCCTTCCAACTCTGTTGTTCTATTCTATTCTTTTTTCTGCCAGGAATTGCCAATTATGAGCTGAGAATATCAAACGAATTTAAGGAATGTCCAAGAATGGTGTTGCAGATACTCCTTGACTTATTACATTTTGTTTAGTGACCGTTCAAAGCTGGGGTGAAATCTATTTTACCTTCCCTACCGGTTTGGGACACTCCGCAATTTTGGAGACTCTGCACATGCGCTAGGCCTTCTGCGCACGCACAGAGTGTCAAAAACAGGTTACTTCCTGGTTAAAACAAGGAAGTAACAACGTCCGGGTGGGTGGGTGGAGCTTCGCACTGCTGTTGCTACCGGTTCATTGAACCATGCACCACTGCCGCTACCAGTTTGCCCGAACCGGTGCAAACTGGTAGCATTTCACCCCTGGTTCAAAGTTACAGTGGCATTGAAAAAAGTGACTTATGATCCTTGTTCACATGTAAGGGCCGCTGCAGCCTCCCCATGCTCACATGATCAAAATTCGGATGCTTAACAACCGATATTTATGCCAGTTGCATGTGTGATCTCCTTTTGCAGCCTTCTGGCAAGCAAAATCAATGAGGAGGCCAGGTAAAACGGGGCAAAATCCATTTAACCACTCTCTCTTAGCAACAGAAATGTTGGGCTCAGCTGCGGTCATAGCTCGAGGATTACCTGCGTACCCTTGGCTATCAGATTCTCAAAACAAGATGCTACTTAGGAAATGAGTCACGATAAATATATTTACTAATTGTTTTAAGTCTTTTTTTTTTAAGGCTGCAACAAGTTGGGGAAATTAGAGATTTGAGTGAATTTTCGCAGGGAAGTTTGTTTAATTTTACAACATGAGCAGCGTGAAAACACAAGTCCTGGGCGTGTGATTTGATGGGGGGTGGTGGTGTTTAACTTCCATCTGAGAGAATGTTGCCAAATATTTGATTCCCCCCCCCAATTCCAATGAATTGTAAACATTCAGTTTCGAGTTCAGAGTTTGGACCGGCACACTGAGTAGGAAGCGTTTAGTTTGAAAGAAGACAATTTTAGACTTGCCAACTTTTCTGAACGGTTGTGATTTTGGCAGATAGTCAGATCTGCAAGCTTCAGAAATTGCTGAACACTGTCAAATATTGATATAGTTGCTAGTTGGTTTTCTGTTTATTAACTGCATTTTCCTCCTAACATTTGGCTCGTGGGTTCCTTCCGGGAATTTAGAAGATTACAATCAGTGATGGGTTCCTCCCGGTTCAGTCCGGTTCGGCCGAGCCGGTAGCGGTGATGATATGATGTCACCGAACCGGTTCTCCCCCCCCTGCCCTCCCACCCACCCACCCACCCACGTTATTTTTACCTTTTATTTGGTCCCACCCCCAATCTATTGCTGCCTCCTGAGTCCCAGCTGATGACTAGAGGGAAAAAAACTGTTTAAACTCTTGCCGCGGGGCTTCAAAGAGCTGTCCTACAGCTGATCAGTGTTAAAAGCAAACAAATGAGTCGGGTCGTAAGTGCGAGGACTGGTTGTAAGTGCGAGGACCTTCCAGAAATGACTCTGACCAGCTAGCCATGCCCACCTAGTCACATGACCTCCAAGCCACACCCACAAAATAAGCCACGCCCACAGAACTGGTAGTAAAAAAATTTAGAACCCACCCCTGATTACAATTATTTGTTTTAGTAGATTATCAAATACTTTTGAATGATAAAGGTAAAGGTTCCCCTCGCACATATGTGCTGGTCGTTCCTGAATCTAGAGGGCAGTGCTCATCTCCGTTTCAAAGCCGAAGAGCCAGCGCTGTCCGAAGACGTCTCCGTGGTCATGTGGCCGGCATGACTCAACGCCAAAGGCGCACGGGATGCTGTTCCCTTCCCACCAAAGGTGGTCCCTATTTTTCTATTTGCATTTTTTACGTGTTTTCGAACTGCTAGGTTGGCAGAAGCTGGGACAAGTAACAGGAGCTCACCCCATCACGCGGCAGTAGGGATTCGAACCGCTGAACTGCCGACCTTCCGATCGACATGCTCAGCGTCTTAGCCACTGAGTCACCGCGTCCTTTTTGCATGATACTGGGAACCAGAAAGATCCTGAAATTCATTTTTTGAATACTTTCATTTCTTTTGAACTATACTAAACATGTTTTTTTTTAAAAAAAATATGGTAAAGATACACCAAAGAAAACACAGCCTAGCCCAACATTCTTTGCAGCAATTCAGTTTCTTCCTTAAATATTTTGTCAGGAACACCTGACAGCATGGCCAAACATTTTACAATTCACAGCGTGGGGTAGGGGGGGGGTCTCTCCTTGGGAGGGTGGATCGACTTAGAAGAAACACTAAATCCCACCCTCCCACCCACTCTCTTTTCCATTAGAGAAGTTACAAAATGAGTGAATAAGCAGAAGGCAACATTCCAGAGCTGAAATCCAGATGTTAGACCTACAGTAGACAGATGATGAAGGTGGAACAAAGAGATTGTGAAGTCTTGGCAGACTCTGGCTTCTGTCATTGATTCAGCTCTTTTGAAGCCAGCAGGAGAAAAGGAATGGATTGTAAATCGCTGATTAATTCATCTAGTAACACCTGAGGCTGTAGAGAGTCCAGTTCCCTGGAATCATCAATTCTAAAAATGGCGAGTGAGAGAAAGCCAAATTAAACTTGGAAGAGTTTGGCTCAGATAAAGGAGAAATATTTGTAGCTCGGGTTTTGAAATGAAGAGTCCTTGGTGCTCTCTGAGCTTGGTTTGTTTTCTGACAGATGTTTCATGACCCAAAGTAGGTCACGTCATCAACGCTAGCATCAACCAAGGTTGGATAATGAAACATCTGCAAGAAGACAACCAAGCTCAGAGGGCAGCAAGGACCCTTCTGTTTTGCCCAGAGCATAGGCAGCCTAGCATTAGAAGTGGTATTCAGCTGGTTCAGACCGGTTCACCTGAATCAGTAGCGGAAATTGTGGGCTCTATGCCATTCTATTTAGGTATGTTTTTGAGGCTGGGTGCACGCACGGAAGGCGTGTGCACCAGCAAAGTGCATGTGCGAGCATGCACGCGCAGGGCGAACCAATAATAACATAATGTGAAACCCACTGCTGCCTGGCATCCTTATAGGTCTTCAGAAATTGCAATGGTGTGTGTGTGTGTGTGTGTGTGTGTCTTTTGTGGCTTCCAAATCTAACAGAAGCACAACTGTGCTGATCCCACAATAAGTTGGGATTAAACCTGATGAGTTTAATGGGCTCTTCCAATGCAATTGTTGCTTTTACACAACATATGAGACCAGGCTAAAATAGAATTTTATTTTTTTTTTAAATTTGATTTATATGCCGCCCTTCTCCGGAGACTCAGGGCGGCTTACAATGCGCTAAGCAATAGCCTTCATACTTTTATATATTTATAAAAAATCAGCTTATTGCCCCCACAAACTGGGTCCTTATTTCACCTACCTTAGAAAGGATGGAAGGCTGAGTCAACCTTGAGCCTTGGCGAGATTCGAACCTGCAGTAATTGCAGGCAGCTGGTCTTAATAACCAGCTTAATAACAGGGTGCCTTAAACCCCTGTACTACCAAGGCTCTTTTTATTGAAGAATTGATTTTCTTGTTGTTGTTGTTCAGCGTGTTGAGGTAACCCAGTCATTATTTTAGTATGATGTGTGTTTCTGGCCAATTGAGCCGGTTCGGACCGGTTCAGGCGGTCGCAGGTGGGCGTGGCCGCCCACCTCGGTGCTATGCCGTCCTATTTAGCCATGTTTTCTAGGCCGGTTGCATGTGTGGAAAGCTTGCATGCACATGCATGGAAGGCTGGGTGCATGCGCAAAGCGCAGGGGCGCACGGGCAGAGAACCAGTGGTAGAAATATGTGAAATCCACCACTGCATTAAGCCTTGGTAGTACAGTGGTTTAATGCACCCTGTTATTAACACAGCTGCCTGCAATTTCTGCAGGTTCGAATCTCACCAGGCTCAAGGTCTACTCAGCCTTCCATCCTTTCTAAGGTGGGTGAAATGAGGACCCAGTTTGTGGGGGCAATAAGCTGACTTTGTAAAAATATACAAAAGAATGAAGGCTATTGCTTAACGCATTGTAAGCCGCCCTGAGTCTCCGGAGAAGGGCGGCATATAAATCAAATTAAAAAAATAAATAAATAAATAAAAAATAATAATAATGTGGTTCCACATTCCAGTAGATATCTCAGAAAGGTCTACAAGGACGATTGGAGGACAGAATGCGGCAGTCCTAGTTCTGCAATGACAGACCGAGAGAGTTTGACATCTTGAGCTTTGCGAAGAGAAACCCAAGGTTGATCTAATAAGCCCTCTTCAGATAGCTAAAGAGAAGGAGGTCAGGACCTTCTCTGTCTCGTCTTAGCGTGTAAAACACGAAATAATGGTCTTTCGTGGCAGGAAGGCAAGTTTTAATTGGATCTTCTGAACATTTCATAATGGTAAGAATAACGTTCACAGTTCGCCAATTACCAAAGGAGATGATAAGTTGCCCTTGTCGGGGAGGTGTCAAAGCACGGAAGCTGAACAGGCTGCCGTACCTGGAAAGAATTTAAACCTGAGGTTTTAATTTGGATGCCAGCCCTGAGCAAGTGTTGTGGTCCGCCAGCAGCCCGCGGACCTGGCAGCGGAGTCGGAAAATGAGGAGGCTGAGGAGGGCAATGGGCCGGTCCTGGAGTCAGGGGAAGGCCCTGACAAGGGCTCAGACGGGGCCAGGGCAGGGGTAGGTTCTACTTACCTTTACTACCGGTTTGCAACGGGGGCCGCGCGCACAAGCGCAGAAGCAATTTGATGACATCGGGGATGGTGGGTGGAGTCTCCGGTTGGTTTTACTACCAGTTCTATAGAACCGGTACGAACCAGGGGCAACCCACCACTGGGCCAGGGCCATCTGGGAGCAATACGCGGACTCCGGAGCCTCCAGAGGCAGACAGCAGTGAGGCAGAGGAACAGGAGGAGCCTGTTCCTAGTGCATGCATGCAAAGAGCTGCCAGCAGGCAAGAGCAGCTAAAGCAAAAAGGACCACTCAGGAGTAAGGCCGGGAGATGATTGGCCACTCCCATAAGGCTTAAAAGAGCAGCAACGAGCCATTGGGCTCTTTGTAGAAAAGCAACGTCGATTCCAGTGTTTCTTGTCAGCGTCTCTTGAACCTTGTGGGGGGGTTTTGCCAAGAAAAGCCTTTGGCAGGTTGCCAAAGACATCAAAGGTTGGAAATAAGGCCGACGGATTGGTTATGAAGAATTTGTTTTGGACTAAGCTGCGAATGAATTAATTCTCAGCTGTTTTAATAAAATAAGTTTGTTCAGGACTGAGTTGTGTTTGGTAATCACTACTTGGGCCTCGGTCACAACAGCAGGGAGTTGTTGGACTGAATGGGGTAGGTAGACCCCGTCAGCTCTTTCGATTCCACATTTTTTTCGATTGCTCGATGCCTCCTCAGACAGGCACCGTAATCAGTGCAGTCAGATCTCAAGGAAAGCCTTTCACAAATGCAGGTGGGTTGCATATCTGCATGTATGAGTTAGCTTTCAGGCATGAGATTCACTCACTTTGTCCTTACAAAAAAAAAAAAACAGGCAGGGGAAGACCCACTCAGTTCATCTTTTAAAGAGAAGAAATCTTTTTTCCCCCGCCCCCTCTCTCTCCTTGCACAGCTTGTTAAATGCAGCACATATGTGTTTGTTTCGCTGTGTGTGCAGCTGGGTCCTGTTTTCTCTGTGTCCCTATAAGTCAACAGTTTCAGATTTGGTCTGCATCCAAAGAATCATTGATGCAAACCTCATTTGAATCTGTTCTAACTGATTCTGCTTAGTACAGGATGTCAATGAATCTGAAACGTACCAAAAGTAATACACCAATTGATGTCCAGAAACTCCTGCTTAGAACTAACTCTTTCCCTGACATCTAAGTTAGACGTTCAAACAATTTTGCATACCAGTTCGAGATTCGGAAACTACTCAGTTCCTTCCTTCCTTCCTTCCTTCCTTCCTTCCTTCCTTCCTTCCTTCCTTCCTTCCTTCCTTCCTTCCTCCCTTCCCCTCCCTCCCTCTCTTTCTTCCTGCCTCCACCTCCCTCCATCCCTCCTCTCTCCCTCCCTTCCTCCCTCCCTCCCTTCCTTTCTACCTCCCCCCTCCCTCCCTTCCTGCCTGCCTGCCTGCCTGCCCCCCTCCCTCCTTTCCTTCCTTCCTCCCTTCCATCATAGTTGACTCCCTACACAGCCTGCTCGCAACCAGACAACAATAATGGGAGGGAGGAATGTGAGGGTGAGTTTTGGGAAGGAAAGTCTGGAATGCAAGTGTGCCATCTGGGAGCCTGAGACAGTTGGGAGGGTTGACTCCTTCCTTCCTTCCTTCCTTCCTTCCTTCCTTCCTTCCTTCCTTCCTTCCTTCCTTCCTTCCTTCCTTCCTTCCCTCCCTCCCTCCCTCCCTCCCTCCCTCCCTCCCCCCTTCCTTCCTCCCTCCCTTCCAATTGCATTTGTCAGAAATGGTTCAGGTGCAACCTGTCTACCAAAAATCCAGTTTTATTTACCTGATTTATTAAAGAAATGCCAGGCCTCTTGTAATTAATTACTTTCTTAATAATTATTGGCTGTTCCCAAAGAGCCATTAATTAAAGTTTTCAAGGATGTCCTTTTATCCATTCTGCGCAATGTAAGGTTGGATACTCATGAGTAAAACATTGAAGATCTGCATCAACACTTTCTTGAGTGTCTTACCTGTCAGTCAACTATTATTTCCAATGTGGAAGAAGCAGAGTCGTTTCCTAGGCTCCATATCTGATATTATAGGAAATTGGTAAATTTGTAGGACAATTATTTGCTTCTGAACATGCTTTGTAACCATCAATGATGTTGAAGGACGTGCTATTCCTGTAGGGCAGAGATGAAAATAGGAGGTTGAAGCTCATGGACGTAAGCCTAATTTCACCAGATATGAGAATCATAAAGCTACCATCCCAAAGGTGATTTTTCAAAAGACAACGGGACGTTGTCTTTTCTTGAAGACATTTCGCTTCTCATCCATGAAGCTTCTTCAGTGCTGCAGAACTTCTTGGATGAGAAGCCGAAGGTCTTCAAGGAAAAATAAAGTCCAGTTGCCTTTTGAAAAAGCACCTTTGGGACAACCATGACCTGGATGACTTGAGAATCTCAGTAGACAAAACGTTTCGTGTTCATCTATGCCTTCAAAGAAGCTGTGAAATGGTGTGAAATATTATTATCTCAAAGATTTTGATCTGTCCCCGTCCACACACACACACAAACACAGCCAGCCGAGGGTAAGGAAGCACTTGGAACACACCCAGGTCTTTATCTCCAACTTGGCAGCGATATACACACCGTCTGCCAAGTGCTTTTATTTTCATAGAAAACAGAAAGATAATATACTCAGCGTACAAGAGTCCAACAGAATTAATATTCCTCTCAGCAGTTTCGGA
Source organism: Pantherophis guttatus (assembly GCF_059756535.1). Classification (NCBI taxonomy): domain Eukaryota; kingdom Metazoa; phylum Chordata; class Lepidosauria; order Squamata; family Colubridae; genus Pantherophis; species Pantherophis guttatus. Next base: position 28,164,166 of record NC_142071.1, on the reverse strand, counting down.
CGAGGCTTTAGTGACTATCCAAGGTTTATTTTTGTTTGTCACAGGGATCACTGGCCACCACTCTCTATTATATAGTCTCTGGGGTGTGGTCCAGTGACTCAGTTCTAATCCCTAGCACGCCTCCTGAGCTGCTGCAATCGTTTATCACGCCTTCGGAGGCGTGCATCCAGGAATGACGTCTCTCCCTCACTCTCATCCGAGACACCTGTCTCCCGGCTAATCTCCTCTCCCTCGGCCAGCTCCTGAGACAGTGCCAGAGGGGAGGGGCCTGGAGAGGGAGGCCTGGCTGACTCCTCTTCCTCATGCTCGGAGCTTTCTTCCTCCGATGGGATAGGCTCAGAGGGTGGGGCCACAACAGATTTAGGGAAGCAAGCGGCAAGAATAGACCCATCATTTGAATATTACAGGAGAAGATATTGTTTTCAGACTATGACTTTTTTTTTTGCAAATAGGTGATCTGATCTTAGCAAAAGCAAGAAACAGACTCCTTGTCACGAAAAACCCCTCTTTATTTATCTCTTGTGAATTAATTCCATTCACCCACCGAAAAGTCCAGGCAAGAGTCCTTCAAGGAGTTAACTGCTGTAACAGACCTTATCAGTTCCTTGCAATAACTTCAAGGCCATGAGCTCCCAGCTGAAAGGCTGCAAAGTAAGTTCTGGCAAGCAGTCTTTGTTGCATGAAACACGATGAGCAAAATTGTCAGAAATACGAACAGTTGTCTCCTACGACAACCACTCCCCTTTCCTCCTATTTATTCCACAGCCAGGGAGGGGCCATTCAGCGCCCATGTATGCTTTGCTTTCCGAGTCGACTCCTTGTCCTCCGTTGTTCACCTCTCCTAACTGCTCTGCGCATACACGCGTCTGGAACAGGCCCCAGCTGTTCTTCCTCCTCACTCGTATCAGCCTCCAAAGGCAGCTGCCTCTTTGGTGGCTGGGAAATGTTGGACGGCCCTATCTCTGCGTCTGACACAGAGCATCCATTAGAGCCTTCCCCAGACTCCAGCACTGGCCCAAGTTCCTCCCCAACCTCCTCATCATCCGAGTCTGCCGCCAACTCCGCTGGCAGCTGGTGGGCCACAACAATAGGAATCGCTAAGGTGATTCCTATTGATCTCAAGAACTTCAACCAGAGACCTGAATTCTGCAGTAGGGACCAGTTTACCAACTACATGAAAGAATTATCACATTTGTAAATGATGGATAAGTAGGAATTGAGACCACCGATGTCACAATAGTTTAATTTTTCAGTGGGAGAGCCTCTTTACCTCGTTGTTGTCCTCTAGAATGAAGTGGATCAAAAGGAGAGACGTCCTCTCTCAAGTGAGAGCCTTTCAGCGACAATCAGTGTCTTCCAATACTTCTTAATTTTGCTATCTTGGTTCTCCTACCGTGTTTCCCTGAAAATAAGACCCGCTCTTATTTTCTTTTGGGCCCCAAAATAAGCACTATGGCTTATTTTTGGAGAAACGCAATTTCAGGGTGATCAGCCTGCAAGGCGCCCTGCCTCCTAGCATGCACACAAGAGCCAGCAAGTGCACAGGGATCAACTGGTGGCCGATCCCAATGTGCCGCGCTGGCTGCAGGCAAGCCGAGAGATGCAACAATGAGCCTCCTGCAGCTGGTCGTTGCTCCGGCCCACTGCCGCTCAGCTTTCCCGCTGCCCATGTAACAAGTCCATATCACCTGCTGTTCTGTCCCCGTCCCCACACACACACAAACAGCCAGCCAGGGGTTAAAGAAGTACTCACACAAGGTTCGTTATCAGGAACTTGGCAGCAATACGATAACTGTCTGCCAAGTGCTTTAAGAAGAGGGAGTGTTCCTCCACCAGATAACACCAACGAATACACACAGTTTTCAAAACAGTCCAGCTCAAACATGAAACCTTCAGCAGATCAGGCGTTGTACAAAGTGACTAGCCAGAAGTTAGCTTTGTCCGTCACAGAGTCTAAATGGCCACCACACTCTCTTATATAGCCTGTGGGGTGTGGTCCAGTGACTCAGCTTAATCCCTGGCATGCCTCCTCATCTGCTGCAAACGTTTATCTCGCCTTCGTTGGCGTGGATCCAGGAACGACTTATCACCCCCATCGCTGTCATCGGAGACACCTGGCTCCTGGTCAATCTCCTCTCCCTCAGCAGACACCTGAGGCATTGCCAGAGAGGAGGAGCCTGGAGAGGGAGGCCTGGCCGGCTCCTCTCCTTCATGTTCAGAGCCTTCTTCCTCCGATAAGATAGGCTCGGAGGACGGAGCCACAACACCTGCCTTCCCCCCCCCATGCCTCTGTCTGCTGCCAGTGTCACCGCATGAAGACAAGCCTCCCGCAGCCACCTGCCGCTCCGGCCACCCACTGCTCAGCTTTCCCATGGCCTGCGCGGCACATCTGGATCACCTACCCCCCTGCCTCTGCTTCTGCCTGCTGTTGGCACTCAACTCACCTGTGCTACACGGGCTGCGACTACTGCAAGATACCATCAGCCAACTTGTGCTCACTGCCTCCTATTTTGGCCATATTCACCCCCTTCACTAGGGCTTATTTTGGGGGTAGGTCTTATATTAGGTGCACGTGGGGGGAAAAACCAGGCTGGGGGTTATTTTTGGAGTAGGTCATATTTTGGGGGAAACACAGTAGTTGCAGTGAAACAACTCAAGAAAAAGAGAAACTGAATAGATTTGAGATGTGTACCCGATGTTATCCAGATAAGAGCTTAGGTAATGGGAGTATTCAATAATGGGGAATGTTTCACAATTTAATGAAGAGCTTTGAACTCCAAGCTTTGGTAAGCGGCTTGTTGTCCATTTAATTACGATGTTTCCAATTAGTTATACATTCATAACCAGACAACCTGGAAATGCTATTTTTGGATCGTATTTATATAGGTTGTTTTGCAGGAGACTTCAAAGATATTGGAGGGGGTTTTTTTGGTGGTGGTTCTAAACCAAATAACTATTCCATCTTCCGGTTAATTGTCTAATTGCAAAGGACCCGGAGCCCATGTGACATTGAATCAGGTGTCTGCATCTTCAGATTTCCAGGGTAGCATATAGGCGCCCCAAATGATTTCGAGAAATTGCATCTGACTTTTAATGTGACGGAGGGGAAAATTGTACAAGCAATATTCCTGTTAACTCAATTGAATTAATTTTAATTGGATATAAATGTCAATTCGATTGCATCCCTATTAATTAAATTGGCTTGGTCCCACTCCTATCTTTGTCGAGTCAACCTAATTTGGGCAGGTTTGTTCCTGGCACGCCATTTGAAGGGCAAGTGAAGCTCTTGGCTCGAGAAAAAGTTTGCTTTCGACTGAGGTCAAAACTGAGAAAGCCACCATGGCATCATGGTTGCTGTGAGATCCAGGAGATTTAGATTCTAAATTCAAGATCTAGATTTCAACCTGAAAATGGCCTGAAAACAGCCTGAAAACATCCCAACAATGCCCCCCAAAAGGCCGATAAAACAGCCTATTTTTTTTTTTTGCTATTTTTCAGGCCGTATTCTGGTGCTCCAGCACCCATGAAGACCCACCTCTGGCACGCATGCCATAGGTTCGCCATCACAGATTTAGGGTTTCTTACCTGAGAAGGGGGTTGGACTAGAAGACGTCCAAGTTCCCTTCCAACTCTTTTATTCTGTTAGTTTGGCACTGAAACATCTACAAGCAGACATGAAGCTCAGAAAGCACCAAGAACTCCATAGTTCAACCCTGAGCGATGGATGAATTCTCTTCTATAGGAAGGTCCTTATCAAATGTGGGGAGAGATTTAATAGTCCAGGCTGTGTCTTTATTCTGCTAATCAGTGCCAAAGTGGACACATTGACCTTATGGATATTGTTTAATTAAGCTAATCGCTACAGTCCCAATCTCGCTCCCCAATGGATAATAGTAACTAATTCGATATCCTCGCTTAAGGATCCTCACATAAATGCCAGAGGTTGTAATTCACTGCCAAGAACCTCCCCTTCCAACTCTGCTGTAGGAAGAAGGGAAGGACCAGGGGTGGGTTCTAATTTTTTTTACTACTGGTTCTGTGGGCGTGGCTTATTTTGTGGGTGTGGCTTGGAGGTCATGTGACTAGGTGGGCATGGCTAGCTGGTCAGAGTCATTTCTGGAAGGTCCTCGCACTTACAACCCGACTCATTTGTTTGCTTTTAACACTGATCAGCTGTAGGGCGGCCCTTTGAAGCCCCGCGGCAAGAGTTTAAACAGGTTTTTTCCCTCTAGTCATCAGCTGGGACTCAGGAGGCAGCAATAGATTGGGGGTGGGACCAAATAAAAGGTAAGAATAACGTGGGTGGGGGGGTGGGAGGGCAGGGGGGGAGAACCGGTTCGGTGATGTCATATCGTCACCGCTACCGGCTCTGCCAAACCGGACCGAACCGGGAGGAACCCACCACTGGGAAGGACCATTGGACTTATGTCTATTCTGACAAGTCATTGCACGTGTCAGGCCTGGAAGCCATTTTTTTTTTTTTGCATTGGGCCTGAAGGCCTGCCACATTTACTACTGTGGGAAACTGGGAGGGGGGAATTGTGTGGATCCAGGATGATATATAGTCACAATAACATTCAGGGGTGGGCTGCAGGTTTGCCCATGTTCTAGCGAAGATTCTGCACGGTTAGGCGAACCCCCAAATCCCACTCCTGGCTGGCCCTGCCCACCCCACCCCGCCTCTCCCAGGAGTCTCCATGTGGCTCATTTTGGATGCCAGGTAAGTACAGGGCCTGCACGGAGGCTCGAGGAGGGTGAAAAATGGGCTTTCCAGAGGCTGGAAACGGGCCCATTTCCAGTTTCCGGAGGGCCTCTGGAGCCTGGGGGAAACCATTTTCACCCTCCAGGAGGCTCGAGGAAAGCCTTTGGAGCCTGGGGAGGGTGAAAAATGGGCCACCTGGAAGTTCCAAAAGGCCGGAAAGGGGCCTTTTTCCGGCCTCCGGAGGGCCTCCAGACTCTGGGGGAGGCCATTTTTGCTCTTCCGGAGGCTCAAGAAAAGCTTCCAGAGCCCAGGGAGGGTGAAAAACAGGCCTCCCGGAAGTTTCAGAAGGCTGGAAATGGGCCCATTTCCAGCCTCAAGAGAGCCTCCGGAGCCCAGGGAGGGCGAAAATGCCCTCCCCCCCCACCATGGCGCAGGACTTGGCCATGCCCACCATGGCCACGCCCACCCAGCAACCAGGCAGAGAACCTGTTGCTAAAATTTTTGAAGCCCACCCCTGATAACATTCCTGTCAGCACTTCAAACTACATTTGTTCCAGTGCTGACATAAGGAGGAGAAGAGGGGGCAGCTGGCAAGAGGACGCTTGACTTTTCACCTACTTATTTTCCCTGAAGATAATATCCCCTAGGAGATGGGGTGGGAGGGGGAGACATTCCTGGGAGCTGAAGTAGTAGATATGGGGAGAGTGATTTGGAAGAGGGCCAATGAGACGCAGAGGATTGGGGAACGGAAACGGAAGGTGTGGGGTCAGGAAGTCAGTGTTGGCTTCGACATAATCGGGGACAGATTGTTGTGCTTAATAAATGAAAGATTTCATCAAAGATTATCTCTTTGGAAATGCAATTTATTTGAGACGACATCGAAACCTGACAATTCCTTTCTCAGAGAGTCAAGGACATCTTGCCCTGCACCTGGACGGCTGGAACTGGCAGGCATCTCCAGTTGGGACGGTGCTTTGATTGGACCATGTGATGGACTTGTGGTTGTTGGGCAGGGACTTGAAGCTTCCTTTGGATGGGGAAAACCTGGAAACTTTCAGATTCGGGTTTTCCCAGATGTGCCAATATGACATTTCTAATAAAATGGGACTTTGAGGAAACTCAATCCTCGGAGCTTTATTTCGCTGGGGGTGTTACCTGGAACCCTGACAGCACGTATTGAGATAACTTGGCAGGTTAAAAAATGCAGCAGTCAAAACTGTAAATTTGATGTTGAACAATACTCCTAAATTACTGTTACGGAATTTGATGTTTTATGGGGGGGAAAAAAATCTATCCTATTTCTATTGAGCCCGGGATCCAGGAAAGAGAGTTATTTTACATAGATAAAAGAAAAGTGGAATAGTTAATTCAAGAAAATGTGTTCCCATTGATTTTTGAAATGTCATTATATTGTAAAAATGAGAAATTGGCGCGAGGATATTTTTATATGGATTAGATGTAGTAATAAATTGAAGACCGAGTTAGATCTATATTAATATTCTATAGATCTTTTCTTCCCCCCCCCCCTTTTCCTTCATTCAGCTTTACTTCACTTGAGCCTTTCTGGTTAATTTCCTTTCTGACTGCATAATCACTGCATTATTTTTTATTATTATTAATATTCTCTGCTGTTTATAATATGTTGGAGGAAGAAACACGTACAGGTTTCTGCCTCTGACAAATGAAATGAAATCAATTAGCTGTTGAACAGCTTCTATCTGGCACCTGTTCATGCTTTTTTACTCATTCCAGACACGGCTTCCTTTTAACATTTGACAGACTTGGCGTGGATACCCTGGCAATCCAACCATCTCAGGCTCCAGCATAGCCATTAATTAATTAATTAACTAACTGAATAATTAACATGCTGCCCATCTCCCCATCAAGCAGCTGTGTTTTGCATGCGTGTAATAATCTACTAGCTGATTCTGGAAAAAAAGTTACATCTAGATCTGAAAATAGAAGCCTTCCTCTCCCCCCCCCCTCCTTCTGCTCCCCAATAACAGTCTTCAACTTTTTGTGTGTGAGCAAGGCCTTAAACTTGCACCAGATTCCAAAAAATGCAAGTGGTCCTCTCCCTCTTTCATTTGCTCTTTTGTTTGGGAAGGAAAGAGAGAAGGAGAGAGGAAAGGAAAAGGAAGAGAGGAGAGGAGAGGAAAAGGGAGGAGAGGAGAGGAGAGGAAAAAATAGAAGGGGAGGGAGAGGGAGGAGAAAGGAAAAGAAGGGGAGGGGAGGAGAGGAGAGGAAAGGGGAGGAGAGGCATTTTTTTTTTAATTTTTAATTTGATTTATATGCCGCCCTTCTCCGGAGACTCAGGGCGGCTTACAATGTGCTAAGCAATAGCCTTCATACTTTTGTATATTTATACAAAGTCAGCTTATTGCCCCCACAATAAGGGTCCTCAATTTACCTACCTTAGAAAGGATGGAAGGCTGAGTCAACCTTGAGCCCAGTGAGATTCGAACTTACAGTAATTGCAGACAGCTGGTGTTAATCACAATGCTATCAGTCTGTGAGCCACCAGGCCCTGGTGGGGAAGGGAGAGGGAGAAGGAGAAGGAGAGGAGAGAGAAAATAAAAGGGTAGGGAGAGGAAAGGAAAGGAAAAGGAGGGGAGGAGGGGAGAGGAGAGGAGAGGCAAAATAGAAGGGAAGGGAGAAGGAGAGGGAGAAAGAGAGAGGAAAGGAAAAGGAAGAGCTGAGAGGAGAGAAGGAAAGGGAAGAGAGGAGAGGAGAGAGGAGAGGAAAAATAGAAGGGGAGGGAGAAGTAGAAGAAAGGAAAGGAAAAGGAAGAGAGGAGAGGAGAAGGGAAGAGGAGAGGAAAAATAGGAGGGAAGGGAGAGGGAGAAGGAGCGGAGAGAGAAAATAGAAGGGTAGGGAGAGGAAAGGAAAGGAAAAGGAGGGGAGGAGAGGAGAGGCAAAATAGAAGGGAAGGGAGACGGAGAGGGAGAAAGAGAGAGGAAAGGAAGAGCAGAGAGGAGAGAAGGAAAGGGAAGAGAGGAGAGAGGAGAGGAAAAATAGGGGAGGGAGAAGTAGAAGAAAGGAAAGGAAAAGGAGGGGAGGGGAGAGGCAAAATAGAAGGGAAGGGAGAGGGAGAAGAAGAGAGGGGGAAAGGAAAAGGAGGAGAGGAGAGGAAAAATAGGAGGGAAGGGAGAGGGAGAGGAAAGAAAAAGGAGGGGAGAGGAAAGGGAAGAGAAAGGAGGGCAGGGCAGGGCAGGAAAGGAAAGAAAAGGAAATGAGGCAGAAGGAAAGGAAAGGAAAGGAAAGGAAAGGAAAGGAAAGGAAAGGAAAGGAAAGGAAAGGAAAGGAAAGGAAAGAAGGAAAGGAAAAACCTGTGGGCTTTTCAGGGATCTAAAACTGGGGGAAAGACCCTCAGAATTCCTTCTATCGAAGAAGTGGGGGTGTGGGTGGGGCAGGAAAGTTCTGCTTATTTGGCAGAGGTGATTTTTCTATTACCTTCCAAATCCCCCCTGGAAATAATAACCAAGAATAAATGATCAGGGGGCAAATTGCTTTGCCCACTTTTGAAGCATGATGTTCAACACCCAGCAAGTCAATTATATATCCTCAATAAAGAGAAAAGAACTCCCCCCGCCCCCCAAAAAAGAGGACGTTGCATGTTTTAGCAACGATATCTCCATCTTTTAGCTTGCATATCACGCTAGTGGAGCCAAATGGCTTGATGTTTTTCTTTTATCTGCTAGCAATTTACTGCCAAAAAAAAAAAAAAAAAAATCCAACAACAACCTGACAACATTCAAAGTACTTTTGTTATGGAGACGGTGCAAGGAAGTTCTCCATTTCAGGACGATGGAGAGAGAGAGAAAGAGAGAGGCCGGTGTCATAGGATGCTCTAACATTCAAGGGCAAACGGAAAAGCAGGCATGTAATTATGTGATTTAATTAAATGATTAAGATTGAAGTGAAATCATTCTTAAGAAGCAAGACTGGTGTTGTTTACTTGGGGAAGAAGGCAGAAGAGAAATGGAAAGGAGGAAGAGAGGGAAATGTTATTTTAAAAAATAATAATAATAATAGCACATTGCAAAAGCTGATCCTGGCAAATCCTTAGGCGAGGAAGAAGAAAACCTGGCATGATAGACAGCGGTAAAATGGAAAGCCAAGGGAGTTATTTGCTTGCAATTATAGAATCATCAACGTTACAACAGCTGAATTCACGCATGGTATGATGATAACCTGGTTACTGATTTAAACAGGGAGGGATGCCACACAATGCTTTGCATGATAAAAGGAGCCAAGCAACTCGATGCAGGAGGATCAGGGGTGAAGTGCTCCCGGTTCGAACCGGATCGCCCGATCCGGTAGCGATGGCGGTGGGTGGTTCGGAGAACCGGTAGCAAAATTCCCTCTCACCCCCCCCCATGCCCAGCTGAGCCGCGCGATCATTAGAGGCTTTTTTTTTTAACTTTTAAAAGCATTTGACGATCCCAGCTGAGTTGCCTGATCTGCAAAAGCAAAAGCAAAAAAAAAAAAAAAAGCTTTTAAAAGAAAAAAAAAGCCTCTGACGATCAGGCAACTCAGTTGGGATCGTCCGAGCCTTTTAAAAGCATTTTTTTTTACAACCTCTTCGGCACTGGCTTTGTTTCCAAAGCCTGAATAGATGAGGCTACTAAATTCTGCAGATTCAGAGGCTACCGATTCTTCTGCAGATGTCCGTGGCCATTTCCTCAATCTGCTTGCCTCTCCCTGTCTATCAAATCTCAGAATCCAACTTTCTCCCTCCTTCACTGCTGCTCCTGACAGGTATTCTGTCACTCAGCCTCTCCAAATGCCACATTTCTACACATTTCTTGCTTTCTTAGCTTTGGTTGGCTGGATGTTTTTATTACTTTTTTTCTCCTCCACTTGATCCGTGCTAAAAAATCTTCCAGTGAGTCACATGCTAAATGACTTCTCTTCTAGGGTTATTTCTCCCCTTAATGGGAGCGTAGGAGATCTGCGCATTTAAAGTACGACTCTGCCACAGCCAGATAGGAAGATGTCTGGTTTTGATGAGCAAAATAGGTGAACGGAGAATAGCAATAGCACTTAGACTTATATATCGCCTCATAGTGTTTTACAGTCCTCTCTCAATGGTTTTACCATATCCTTCCCCCAGGAGAGGGGAGGGAATGGGGATTTTGCAATATCCTTCCCCCAGGAGTGAGGAGGGAATGGGGATTTTGCAGTATCCATCCCCCAGGAGTGAGGAGGGAATGGGGATTTTGCAGTATCTATCCACCGGAGTAGGGAGGGAATAGGGATTTTGCAGTATTTATTCATTTTATTTTTATTTTATTTGATTTGATTTATATGCCACCCTATCTCCGTAGGACTCAGGGCGGCTCACAACAATAAAATATCCAAATAAAAGCATGTTAAAATACATGTTAACCTCCCAGTCCAGGCTGAACAGCCATGTCTTAAAGTCGCGGTGGAAGGTGCGGAGGTCAGGAGCCAACCGGAGCCCCAGAGGAAGTTGGTTCCAGAGGGTGGGAGCACCCACAGAGAAAGCTCTTCCTCTAGGGTCGCCAGTCCACACTGTCTAGCCGACGGCACCCTGAGTAGGCCCTCCCTGTGAGAGCGCACCGGGCGATGGGGAGCTGTTGCTGGTTGCAGATGGTCCAACAAATATCCTGGACCTAAGCCATGTACCCTTCCCCCAGGAGTGGGGAGGGAATGGAGATTTTGCAGTATCCTTCCCCTGCCACACCCACCAAGCCACACCACACCTGCCAAGCCACGCCCACAGAATCAGTAGTAAAAAAAAATTGGATTTCACCACTGGTCTAGGGTCTCCTGCTTGAGCAAGGGGTTGGACTAGAAGACCTCCAAGGTCCCTTCCAGCTCTATTCTGATTGATTGATCGACAACCTGGCTTTTCTTTGTAACCATCAGGCAGGCTGATAGGGATAGCATTGAGCCTTGGTGGCGCAGCAGACTAAAGCACTGTTAAGTAGCACCAGCTGCCTGCAATTACTGCGAGTTCAAATCTCACCAGGCTCAAGGTTGACTCAGCCTTCCATCCTTCCGAGGCAGGTAAAATGAGGACCCGGATTGTGGGGGCAATAAGCTGACTGTCAGGTTTTCAGTCCGTCTTCAAATAAATTGCGTCTCAAACAAAGTCTTTTTTGAAACAAACTTCCATTTTATTTAACACGGCAACTTTTACACTGACTCCATGCAGCCAGCACTGACGTGCTGACCCAGAATCCTTCCTCTTCCTTCCCCCACTCCTCTGCATTCATTGGCCATTTTCCCAATCATTCACCCCTAATCTACTGCTCCAACTCAAAGAATTTCCCCCCTCCCATCCATCTCCTAGGGGACATTATCTCCAGCTAAAATAAGTAGGTGAAAGGCAACCGTCCCGTTGCAGACACTTGCGTTCTCCTTCTTATGTTCGCACTAGGATAAATGCATCTTGACGTGCTGACATTGACTTTGTATAAAAAAGAACACCACTTTGGGGGGGGGGGCGAAAGCCCTACAAAGCAGGTATATACAAAAGTATGAAGGCTATTGCTTAACGCATTTTAAGCCGCCCTGAGTCTCCGGAAAAGGGCGGCATATAAATCGAACCAATCAATCAATCAATCAATCGATCAATCAATCAATCAATCAATCAATCAATAAACAAACAAACAAACAAACAAACAAACAAACAAACCCAGAGAGAAGACAAAACACCTTGGTCAGGAGGGACTGTGGGAGGACCTCCAAATATGGAGAAAGAGTTACGGAGGCCTCAACCCACCCCCTACCCCCCCACTCACATCTCCTCCTTGAATGGAGCTAACTCCTTTCCAGGTGCCCCTCTGGCAGACTGGAGTCTAAACACTCAGATCTATTGATATTGTATCTTGTCAAGCCCTGGAGCGTCCATAATTTTTTTTTTTTTTGCCGCTTTTGATCAGAGGAAGCTTGGTGACAAGATTGAACTCCGCACAATTTCCAAGTCTAGCCTGGCAAAGATAAAAGAAAGGGGAAGCTTTCAAAGCTTGTGGGCCCCGTTGAAACAGATGCACATTACTCGTCACGGATCAAAGCCCTCCAGATGCTGGAAAGACTACACACGCCTGGTTTTGGAGCACCCAAAGCAAAGCAGATACGAACGGGTTTACTGAAATCCTGGCGGATCATTGCATATAGCTGATGGGCCTCTGTTAAGCTTGATCGCGAGTTGTGCAATTCTTTCCTCTTTTTTTTTTTACATTGCTTATTTAATTTATTTGGGGGGGGGTCTCTATATCTCGAAATCAGTGGTGAAATCCAAATTTCTTTACTACCGGTTCTGTGGGCGTGGCTTGGTGGGCGTGGCAGGGGAAGGATACTGCAAAATAGCCGCCCAGAGTCCCTTGGGAGTGAGGTGGCATAGAAATGCGACTAAATAATCAATCAATCAATCAATCAATCAATCAATCAATCCCCGTTCCCACTGTTAGGATATGGTTTGAGCCTAACAAGTTGTCCAGGCAATATATGTGTACTGTAACTTTAACCTGTAAATGTATTGTGTTACTTTAAAGGGTTTCATTGTAATGCTGAGTCATGCTGTAATTAGGTAATGACTGGTTGTGAGAGTATTTAAGCAAGGTATTGTAACGTATTCAGTTTGATGATGAAGCTGATATGATATGCTACCATTGAGAGGAGTTGCTATCTGCTAATCATCGTTGGATGGATCTGCTACCATCGTGGTTTGTGAACCAGAGTGAGTTTGTTATTCTAACCAACTAATGTTTGTTTGGTAAGAAGATATCTGTAACTACTGGACTGATTTAACTGGCAAAGACTTGGAATTTGTTTAAAGACTATGAGACTGTTTTTCCACTATAAAGTAAGCTTTTGATAAACCAGTTTGCATAACTCTTATTCATTGCTCTCAGCAACGTTTCCTTGTGCATTTACTCTGCTGGTTGGTAACACAACACCAATATCCTTAACACCCACCCCACTCTGGGGCCAGCCAGAGGTGGTATTTGCTGGTTCTCCAAACTACTCAAAATTCCCGCTACCAGTTCTCCAGAACCTGTCAGGATCTGCTGGATTTCACCCCTGCTTGAAATTGGGATGTATTGGCTCAGTAGCTAAGATGCTGAGCTTGTGGATCGAAAGGTCGGCAGTTCAGCAGTTCGAATCCCTAGCGCCGTGTAATGGGATGAGCTCCCGTTACTTTGTCCCAGCTTCTGCCAACCTAGCAGTTCGAAAAAAGGTAAAAAATGCAAGTAGGAAAATAGGGACCACCTTTGGTGGGAACGTAACAGCGTCCCGTGCACCTTTGGCGTTGAGTCATGCCGGCCACATGACCACGGAGACGTCTTCGGACAGCGCTGGCTCTTCGGCTTTGAAACGGAGATAAGCACCGCCCCCTAGAGTCAGGAACGACTAGCACATATGTGCGAGGGGAACCTTTACCTTTATATCTTGAAATTCACCCATCAGCAGAAGGGGAACCTTGCTTTGGACGCAGGATTTTATATTTGTCATGCAGAAATGTATTTACAAATCTTCCTGATAACCGCCATTAAACTTTCATACCAGAATGTGCTGAAATAAAGAGTTTTGCTCCAGGAAAGAAAGGGATGAGTCACTTAATGAACCATGAATAACTTATACATGTGAATGCCTAAGAAGGAACCTAAATCAATAGATACCGTAGCCATTTCATTCTTACCTCGAGCCAGAACGTTTCTGGAATGGAACACATTCCATTGCAAATCGAGTGATATACGGGCCATTTGTAGTAAATGGATTGGTCATTTTACAACAACCTTATTGTTTTGTAGTGATAGACCAGTATCCTCATGACTAGGAGATTCCCATGAGTAGCATATGATATTCTTGCATTTATTGAGCAATGAGAGATGGATGGATGACCTTCCTTCCTTTCCGTTTCTAATCCCTGCTCCAACATTTTCCGATCTGCTTTGGTTTCATTTACTTCCATTGAATTAGAAAGATTTTGGGATGGAACTTTTTTTCAATTGCAATATTATTTTTCAGTAGAGAGTGGAATAGAGTAGAGTAGAGGCAGAAAAGAATAGAATAGAATAGAATTAGAATAGAATAGAATAGAATAGAATAGAATAGAATAGAATAGAATAGAATAGAATAGAATTAAAAATACGGAATAGAATAGAAAATTAATAGAATAGAATAAAAAACATGGAATAAAATAGAATAGAAAATATGGAATAGAGTAGAGTAGAATAGAGTAGAGTAGGATAGGATAGGATAGGATAGGATAGGATAGGATAGGATAGGATAGAATAGAATAGAATAGAATAGAATAGAATAGAATAGAATAGAAAATATGGAATAGAATAGAATAGAATAGAATAGAATAGAATAGAATAGAATAGAAAATATGGAATAGAATAGAATACAAGAATAGAATAGAATAGAAAATATGGAATAGAATAGAATAGAATAGAATAGAATAGAATAGAATAGAATAGAATAGAATAGAATAGAATAGAATAGAATAGAATAGAATAGAAAATATGGAATAGAATAGAATAAAAAATACGAAATAGAATAGAAAATTAATAGAATAGAATAGAAAACATGGAATAAAATAGAATAGAAAATATGGAATAGAGTAGAATAGAATAGAATAGAATAGAATAGAATAGAATAGAATAGAGTAGAGTAGAGTAGAGTAGAGTAGAGTAGAGTAGAATAGAATAGAATAGAATAGAATAGAATAGAATAGAATAGAATAGAATAGAATAGAATAGAATAGAATAGAATAGAATAGAGCTGGATGGGACTTTGGAGGTCTTCAAAGCTGGATGGGACTTTGGAGCCCCCTTCTCAAGCAGGAGAACCTATACCAGGGATCTGCAACCTTAAACATTCAAAGAGCCATTTGGACCTGTTTCCCACAGAAAAGAAAACACCGGGAGCCACAAAACCCTTTCGGTGCCTGACTATTTCTTGAGTGGCATATGTAGTTGAATTAAACGTCCTGTTTTCTTCTGAAACTTTTCTTTTCTTGGATTTATCCATGGTTGGTCTACCGTGGGGTTGAAAAGCTCAATAAATCGTGTGCTGGCAGGTGTCGCACATTGGCAGTTGTGACGCATATTTTGAGTGACGGAGCCGCGCCAGAGGGGTGAAAGAGCCACATGCGGCTCCAGAGTCGCAGGTTGCTGACCCCTGACCTATACCATTTCAGACATGTGATGGTCTCTTCTTAAAAACCTCCAGTGACGGAGTGCCCACGATTTCTGGTGGCAAGCTGTTCTACTGGTTTATTGTCTTCACTGTTAGGAAGTTTCTCCTTAGTTCTACGTTGCTTCTCTCCTTGATTAGTTTCCACCCATTGCTTCTTGTCCTGCCCTCAGGTGCTTTGGAGAATAGCTTAACTCTTCTTTGTGGCAGCCCCTGAGATATTGGAAGACTGCTATCATGTCCCCCCTGGTCCTTCTTTTCATTAAACTAGACATACCCAAATCCTGCAGCTGTTCTTCCGATGTTATTCTTCTGAAAGAACAGGTCAAGGAGCCTTGGTGGCACAGCAGACTAAAGTGCTGTTAAGTAGCACTTAGCTGCCAGCTGCCTGCAATTACTGCGAGTTCAATTCTCACCAGGCTCAAGATTGACTCAGCCTTCCATCCTTCCGAGGTAGGTAAAATGAGGACCCGGATTGTGGGGGCAATAAGCTGACTTTGCATAAAAAAGAACGCCGCTTAGTGGGGGGCCAAAAGCCCTACTAAGCAGGTATATACAAAAAGTATGAAGGCTATTGCTTAACGCATTGTAAGCCGCCCTGAGTCTCCGGAGAAGGTGGCATATACAGTAAATCGAACCAATAAATAAATAAATAAATAAGAACGTCTACAGTTCTTGATATTGTAACTAGATATTGTATATTTGTATATTTGTATTTTAATTTTGGCTGTACACCGCCCTGAGTCCTTCGGGAGAATGGGCGGTATATAAATAAAATTATTATTATTATTATTATTATTGTTGTTGTTGTTGTTGTTGTTGTTGTTGTTGTTGTTGTTGATAAAAGTTTCTACCAGATTCAGGAGAAACGGATGGAGGATACAGTCCTTTTCTGCTCTCCTGTGATATCTGACGTAGCTTGAGGCCCAGCCACTAAGAACGGAAACATAATTCTTCTACCCAAATTAAAATTGGCTTGCAAAAGAAATCATCTCAGACGTGGATATTGTAAGCATCCAGAGTTCGTATTGCTGACTCAAGTCATGTTGACCTCACTACTACTATAGTTAACTCTGTCTCACAATTCTTTGCCTGCTCATTGATTGCTGTGACCCCCCGTGCCTTCTCTTGTAGTTTTTAAATATCATTTGTGGGTAACAAGCTGTGTAGAAATGCCATTTGTTGTCTCTTTGCAACGGTCCTCGCTGTTGCTAGGGGCAGGTTGGGAGGTGTCCTGGCTTCTGCCATTTCTTTTTAACGCCGTCTTTGATTGAAAAGATCATACTTCCTACTATCCTTATCCCTAACAAAGCCAGCCGGCCACAGGGATTTTATTAGAAAGGCATTAACTGCTACCTTATGAGAGATTTGTCGTTCTGAGTGACAAACAAATGAATTCGGTTGGAAAATAATTTAGGGGCTAGGATGTAAAGAGTATCTCCAGGCATCATCCGTAACAGCTGGAGCGGCCTCCTCTTTCTTTGCAACATCAAAGTCTTGTTTTTTAAAGTTGCTTTTTAAACAGATTAGCAGAGTTGGAAGGGACCTTGTCGGTCATCTAGTCCAACCCCCTTGTCCATGCAGGAGGCCCTTACCCCATTTCTGACAGATGGCAGTCCAGTCTCTTCTTGAAAGCTTCCAGGGATGAAGCTCCCACAACTTCCGAAAGCAACTTCTGTTCCATGGGTTGATTGTTCTCACTGTCCTCATTTCCAGGTTGAATCTCTCCTTGATCAGTTTCCATCCATTATTCCTCATCTGGCCTTCAGGTGCTTTGGAAAATAGCTTGACCCCCTCCACCCCGTGACAGCCCCTCAAATATTGGAAGACTGCTATCATGTCTTCCCTGGTCCTTCTCTTCACTAGACTAGCCAGGCCCAGTTCCTGCAACCGTCCATTGTATGTTTGAGCCTCCAGTCCCCTAATCCTCTTGGTTGCTCTTCTCTGCACTCTTTCTAGAGTCTCAACATCTTTTTATAGTGTGGTGACCAAAACTGGATTGCCAGTTTTGGAAGCCATATTAACACCGGAAGCTTCCACGCTGCCATCTTCTTGCACTTGGGAAAGTAGGAGGAGGGGGGATTAAGTAGAGCAGGGATGGGCAAATGTGGCTTTTTTACAACCTGTGGACTTCAACTCCCAGAATTCCTGACACTCAGGAATTCTGGGAGTTGAAGTCCACAGGTTGTAAAAGAGCCACATTTGCCCACCCCTGTAGTAGAAGGATTGTAGTTAGACATAATAGCATTCTTCTTTTTGGTCAAGGTCATGGCATTCCTGCAATTTTCTGAAGCTCCGTTTGGAGGCTTTTTTTCTGAAGCTCTGTTTGGAGGCTTCTTTTCTGACGCTTCGTTTCTGATGCTTTTTTCAGCCTCTGAAATGTCCCTTTGAGAAGCTGGGTGGGGCTACATTCAGAGTATAAGACGCACCCAGATTTTCACCCTTTTGGGGGGGTGGGAAAGGTGTGTCTTATACTCAGAAAAATACGGTAAGTAATAACCTAGCAACATCATCCTTTTTGGGCAAAACGGATGGACTGTTTTTACTTGGACCGAAAGATTAGCTTTTGGCAAGCAAATGACATTTTGAGTAGGAACAAACCCTCTCTATAATGTGCCAGGTTATTTTTTTTTCCTGCCACTATATTTCTGGGCATGAATAGGCAGCAGGGTCCCTATTGTCTTCTTCCGAGGCAATTTGAAATGTGTGTGTGCGTGTATGTGAGAGAGAGAAAGAGAATATATATATATATATATAAATATATATATGTGTGTGTGTATAGCACACAAAACAGTGATTAAGAGAAGGAAATGAATTCTATTATTTACAGAGAATGGAATTCCAAAGCTCCGGACTGTTTATCCGTTTCTCTTTGCACCCCTATCTCATCTCTCTCACCTAATTTCATTCTCTCTTCAGGCTTTTTTATTTTTTTAAGAGAAACGCCAATCCATTTAAATGCTTTTGTCAGGTCCTGTCCTTAAAAAAAAACCCAATATGGGTAGACCAAAAGACTCAGCTCAACATTATTGAGTTTGCTTAGGCAAGAAAGAAGCTAAAATGTTTGTAACCGTTGTGTTCTGTTCTGTTCTGTTCTGTTCTGTTCTGTCTGGTCACCATGACATAAAATGTTGAGACTCTAGAAAGAGTGTACAGAAGAGCAACCAAGATGATTAGGGGACTGGAGGCTAAAACATAGAATAGAATAGATATTGGAATGTAGAATAGAATAGAGTAGAGTAGAGTAGAGTAGAGTAGAGTAGAGTAGAGTAGAGTAGAGTAGAATAGAATAGAATAGAATAGAATAGAATAGAATAGAATAGAATAGAATAGAATAGAATAGAATAGAATAGAATAGAAATTTTTATTGGCCAAGTGTGATTCGACACACAAGGAATTTGTCTTGGTGCATACGCTCTCAGTGTACATAAAAAGAAAAGATACGTTCATCAAGAATCATAGGGTACAACACTTAAAGATAGTCATAGGGTACAAATAAGCAATCAGGAAACAATATCAATATGAATCGTAAGGATCCAAGCAACAAAGTTACAGTCATATAGTCATAAGTGGAAGGAGATGGGTGATGGGAATGATGAGAAGATTAATAGTAGTGCAATGAACGACATGAGAGCAGTCTTCCAATATTTGAGGGGCTGCCACAGAGAGGAGGGGGGTCAAGCTATTCTCCAAGGCACCTGAAGGCCAGACAAGGAACAATGGATGGAAACTGATCAAGGAGAGATTCAACCTGGAAATAAGGAGAAATTTTCTGACGGTGAGAACAATCAACCAATGGAACAGAAGTTGCTTTCATTCCTTCCTTCCTTCTTCTTAGAGGATTAAAGGCTAAAACATATGAAGAACAGTTACAAGAATTGGGTATGTCTAGCTTAATGCAAAGAAGGACTGAGGTGACATGATAGCAGTGTTCCAAACTCTCAGGGGCTGCCCCAAAGAAGAGGGAGTCAAGCTATTCTCCAAAGCCCCTGAGGGCAGGAGAAGAAGCAATGGGTGGAAACGAATCAAGGAGAGAAGCAACGTAGAACTAAGGAGAACTTTCCTGACAGTGAGAACAATTAACCAGTGGAACAACTTGCCTCCAGAAGTTGTGGGGGCTCCATCATTGGAAGTTTTTAAGAAGAGATTGAATAACCATTTGTCTGAAGTGGTTTCCTGCCTGAGCAGGGAGTCGAGTTAGAAGACCTCCAAGGTCTCTTCCAATGCTGTTCTTCTGTTCTTCTTAAAAAAAAAATAAACGTCTCCAGTGCAATTTCCCCTGCTGCGCTGACCATTTCTTGGAGGAACTGCATTTTTAAATCAACAGGCAGCAAGCTCCGTTGCACTCCAGAAACAGAAGCCTTCTCCTCCTCCACTGGAGTTCCACTTGACAGCCTCATAATGAGCGGCTTTGCAAATTTCTCACCGTTTACTGAATTGACAGCCTGAAGGGCTGAGGTTTTTTTTTTCCAGCAGAGGGGAAATGAACAAAAATAAGCAAACGTTAAAATAAAATAAAAAACTCCTTTAACTCAGCCCAAGTAAAATAGAAAATGTGTTTCTGTTGGAGAGAGAAAGCCACATGCAAGAAATGCATTTTGTGCATTCAAAGCCGAACAGATTTCATTTGGTTGGGTCATCTAGAATTGGGAAGAGAACCGTGACTGACAGCCGAGAGCCAGTTTGGTCAAGTGGTTAAGGCGCCATGCTAGAAAGTAGGAGGCAAAGAGTTTTAGTCCCACCTTAGGCACCAAAACTGTTTTGGGTGAAGTTCTATCAGATACAATCAGTTACGGAGGAGATGGCGGAGTGTTGCTGGAAAGCTTGACAGGATAATCCATATTTTGATGACCGTATTGTATGTGCCAGCTTTTCTATTCCAAACGGATAAAAAGTATGCTCTGATCTAGCTTTTATGCACTTAAGAAAATGTATGCTTTATCCTCGCGTAGAGTAAAACAGAGATTGCACGAGCCCAACGAAGCTCATTGGCCAAATAGAAGCTTAAACCAAAGATCTAACTCAACAGAGGCAAAAACAGATGATTGAAAAAATAATAATAATGACTCTGCCAGTGAAAATCCAAAAGAGGCAGCTTCGAAAGCCAGTCTGACTTTCTGTAAAATTTGCAAGATGGCTAAAGATGGTGTTTCCTAATTTGCAGGCAATCGCAGAGGAAATCTCACTTCATTTTTTATTGATCAGCCTGGGCCTTGGTTATCAGGATGCACAGAAGAAGCTCCACATTCAATTTTAGGATAGGAAGGGAAGGAGATAATGATTACATTCCAAGCACTTGAAGAGCTTTTCCAAAGGAGTGAACGACTCGTGTACGTAAATGTCTCATCCCTGCACAGGTGCACAGGCAGGATGAAGGGGATTCCAATCTAATAATTTGCCGATTTGACGATCTATAACAGAGAACGGCAGAAAATTAAGAAAATGTGGTTTCGTTGCCGTGGTGGTGGTTTAAATAACTACAATGAACAGAACTGTGAAGCCATTTCGTGGCTAATGGATTTTAAAGGCATTTTAATACATCTGAATTGGCGTAGGTAGGTAACTAAGTAACGTCATCAGGGCTAGAAGGGAGGAGGGGGAGGAGGAGGAGAAGGAAGAAGAAGAAGAAGAAGAAGAAGAAGAAGAAGAAGAAGAAGAAGAAGAAGAAGAAGAAGAAGAGGAGGAGGAGGAGGAGGAGGAGGAGGAGGAGGAGGAGGAGGAGGAGGAGGAGGAGGAGGAGGAGGAGGAGGAGGAGGAGGAGGAGGAGGATGAAAAAAGAAAGAGAAAAAGAAAGAAAAGAAAGAAAGAAAAAGAGGAAGGAAGGAAAGAGAGGAAAAAGAAAGAAATAAAGAAAAGAAAGAAAAGAAAGGAAAGAAAGAAAGAAAAAGAAAGAAGAAAGAGAAAAAGAAAAAAGGAAAGAAAGAAAGAAAAAGAAAGAAAAAAGAAAAAGAAAAAGAAAAAAGGAAAGGAAGGAAGGAAGGAAAAAGAAAGAAAAAAGAAAGAAAGAGAAAAAGAAAGAAAGAAAGAAAGAAAGAAAGAAAGAAAGAAAGAAAGAAAGAAAGAAAGAAAGAAAGAAAGAAAAGGACTCTTTGGTGCCCTCTGAGCTTGTTCGTTTTCTTGCAGACCCAAACTAGGTAACATCAATAGTGTTAATCTTGAGTAGCACTGATGATGTTACCTACTTGGGTCATGAAACGTCTGCAAGAAAACAAACAAGGAGAGCACCAAAGACCCCACAGTCCACCCCACCCCACCCCACCCCACCCCGAGCTACAAATATTCTCTTTTATCGAAACCTGAATGGTTTCAAGACTGGAAGAAAAAAAAAACTTGCATTTTTCTGACAAAACTCGGGGGGGGGGAATGACTTTTAATACTTTAGTTACTTTCTAATTATGCTGCTATTATGCTAGCTTTGACAAAGTATTCCCCAGATGTAAAATATGAAAAAAACAGCTTTTCAAAACATTCCATTACCCTTTTAATCTGCTGGGGTTTAGGATAAATACCGCACAGTTCAATCTCATTAGCCATGCTGATTCGCAGGTTGGATTAAGAGAGGAGAAAAATTTACGACCTCTGCTATGGCCTGGGAGAATTAGTTTGCATTTTTTGGGGTGGGGGCACCTGTAGTGTTAGTGGGAGGGTGGGGTTCAGAGCAGTGGTGGGTTTCCAAAAAATTTACTACCAGTTCTGTGGGCGTGGCTTGGTAGGCGTGACATTGCTTTGTGGGCGTGGCTTTGTGGGCGTGGCAGGGGAAGGATACTGTAAAATCTCCATTCCCACCCCACTCCAGGGGAAGGTTACTGCAAAATCCCCATTTCCTCAAGATCAGCTGGGATTTGGGAGGCAGAGAATAGATGGGAGTCAGCATTTTTACTACCGGTTCTCCGAACGACTCAAAATTTCCGCTACCAGTTCTCCAGAACTGGTCAGAAGCGGCTGAAACCCACCTCTGATTCAGCCAATCCACAGGTGCGAAGATGTTATTGTACCAGCCGCTCTGAGAAAGTGATAAGGGAACTATCCCAGGGTCATCCTCCTGCCGGCTCTCGATGCAGTCCACATGGCCCTCCCTCCCCTTAAAGGTAAAGGTAAAGACTCCCCTTGCACATATGTGCTAGTCAGGGGTGGGTTCTAAATTTTTTTACTACCAGTTCTGTGGGCGTGGTTTATTTTGTGGGTGTGGTTTGATGGTCATGTGACAATTCTTTAGGATTTAGCAGAGGTACTGGTCTACCAGGTGTCAGCGCCTCAGCACTGGCATAGAGAGGAGAGATAAGCTCTGAACTTTTGCCTGCTAAATCCCTTTGAAGCCCGGTCGTCGTGGAAATGAGGAGGGGGGAGACATTCCTGGGAAATGACGAGACAAGAAGTTTGGGAAGTGACTTGGAAGATAGCCAATGAGGATCGGAAAGGGAGGGATTGGGGGGCAAAAGGTCAGTCTTGTCTGCATCGAGTCATGATCCGGTTGCTGTGCTCGAATAAAGAAAAGATTTCCTTAAAGATTGGCAGTTTGGAAATTCATTTATTTTGAGATAGCATCGAAGTCTGACACCAGGCTTTTAACTGCTTGCAGAGCCGTACCGGTGTACCCATTTGTTTTTGGAGCTTTCTGGTCTACCTATTTGTTTATAGAGCGCACTGGTCTACCACCACACTGCCTTTTACTGCTGATCAGCTGTAGGGCGGCCCTCTGAAGCGCCGTGGCAAGAGTTTAAATAGTTTTTTTCCTTCTAGCTGATCAGCTGGGACTCAGGAGGCAGCGAATAGATTGGGGGCAGGGCCAGGCAGAGGTGGTATTTACCGGTTCTCCAAACTACTCAGAATTTCTACTACCAGTTCCCAAGAACTGGGGAGAACTGGTAGCAACCCACCACTGGTGCTATTCATTCCTGACTCTAGGGGGCGGTGCTCATCTCCATTTTAAAGCCGAAGAGCCAGCACTGTCCGAAGACGTCTCCGTGGTCATGTGGCCGGCATGACTCAACGCCGAAGGTGCACAGAACGCTGTTACCTTCCCACCAAAGGTGTTCCCTATTTTTCTACTTGCATTTTTTACTTTTGAACTGCTAGGTTGGCAGAAGCTGGGACAAGTAACGGGAGCTCACCCTGTTACGCGGCACTAGGGATTCGAACCGCGGAACTGCCGACCTTTCGATCGACAAGCTCAGCGTCTTAGCTACTGAGCCTTACATTCCCCAAAAGGTGCGAAAATGCCAGGGCGCTTTGGTGCGAGGCTAGAAGTTATAAATCAATAAATAGCAGGATATATAAGAAAGAAAGTAATAAGTAAAGAAGTAATAAAAAAAAAACCTTCCCCTGAAGAATGGCAGATACACGGGTCTGACAGGTGGTTCTACGTCTTTAACTAGAAGGAACCAGCAGGCAACTTAGCTTTCCTTTAATTCATCTCTACGATGAGGGAACACCTTTGATTTACACTTACAAAGAGTAGCACGACTCTATTTGGCCTTCACTTTTTTGCTGTCTCCTCTTTTACAGCAGAGTAACAAATGGGGTGCGCTAGAAACGGTTGCGTGTTCAACACCCCCATCTTCTGCTTTTACCTGGGAGAGGAAAGAGCTGCAGGCTTTGGTCCAGAAGAAGCTTCAGGTGTGGCTCTGTAACCCAGGGGTGGAATTCTACCAGTTCAGACTGGTTCGGGCGAACCGGTAGCTCCGACGATCAGCTGGGAGCGAACCAGTTCACCCCAACGTTTAGATGGGCCCGCCCACCTGCCTGTGCTATTTTCCGACCTTTATGTTCTCAGCTGATTCGTGCGGTAGAGCAGATTGCTGCGTGAATCAGCTGTTACTCCTCCAAAGAAACCAGGAAGTGAAGATTTCTTCAAACTGTGCAAATGCCTGCAGTGCGCGTCAGGTGTGGGCACACGCAAATCACGCGATCACCGAACCAGTTGTTTATTTATTTATTTATTTATTTATTATATTTCTCTACCGCCTTTCTCCCGTAGGACTCAAGGCGGTGTACAGTCAAGAAAAACATAGACACACAAACATCATAAAATTGCTAATTAAAATTATTACTTAGTTTGGTCAATTAAATAAAACCCAGAATTAGATAACATTTAAAAAATCATTCACATGTTCATATGTTTAGCCCCGCCTGTTGGAACATCAGGGTCTTGAGGGCACGGCGGAAAGCACGGAGATCAGGGATATTCCGTATCTCTGGGGGCAGTTCATTCCCGGTTGTTAAACCGGGAGGATCCCACCACTACTGTAACTCATGCTATTTTCCTGGTGAAATTCTCCAGGCTTTCCTCTCCTCGGAAGGGATATAATTCATTCTATCTCTTCGCATCTCTTCCATCTCCTTCTCTGATTTACACGCCGGTCTCTAAATATAGTGTTATTCGGGTGTTATTCTCTTGCCAATGGAAACCACAAGCTTTGCTTGCCCAGAGTTTAATCAAATAATTGATTTATTAGCAAAAGGACATTGTCAATGTCCTGCCTTTTTCACGGCCCTCCCGGGGTCCAAATTGCAGCCAGGCCAAGAAAATGTACAGGAAGACCTTTAAAGTCAGAAGGGGGAGGGAGTGTGGGTGAGTTGGGGGAAGCATTGATTGGAAACCTTTCCATCTTAGGCATTTAGACTCTCTATCCCTCTCCCTTTCGATGTCAGCTTGCTAAATGCCTGACAGGTTTGTGGCAGCTATTCAAACTCCCTTCCCCCCCTCCCCCATCCTTAAAACTAGATAGAAATTGCATTGCACTCGTGTCAAAAGCACCAAAGTATTTCCAGGTTGAAAGGATGAGCCGGTGACATCAGCGTTGGCCCAAGGGACGCTGTTGTGGTCCGCCAGCAGCCTGTGGAGCTGGCATCAGAGTCGGACAGTGAGGAGGCTGGGGAGGACAATGGGCCAGTCCTGGAGTCAGGAGAAGATCCGGATGAGAGCTCTGCATCGGAGGCAGAAATGGGGCCAGGGCCATCTGGGAGCGATGCACAGACTCCGGAGCCTCCAGAGGCAGATAGCAGAGAGGCAAAGGAACAGGAGGAGCCTGTTCCTAAGTGCACGCATGCGAAGAGCTGCCAGAAGGCAAGAGCAGTTAAAGCAAAAAGGACGACTCAGGAGTAAGGCCAGGAGATGATTGGCCCCTGCTTAAAAGAGCAGCAACAGCTCTTGGGATCTTTGTAGGAAAGCAACGTTGGTACATTTGTTTCTTATCGGCATCTCTTGCTTCTGAACTTTTGTCAAGAAAAGCCTTTGGCAGGGAGCCAAAGTAGACAAAGATTGGTGATAAGGCCCACCAATGTTCCTCTTCTTCCTCATCAGCCACCTCCAGACCTGGGGGTGTTGACTCTCCATCTGAGGACTGACAGACAGCCCAGACTCCGCCTCTGTCTCTCTCTCTCTCTCGCTCTGCCAGCTCCATTCCCTCTTCCCCCTCGGAGCTCCCAGGTTGCCCTGATGATGACTCTGACTCCCCCGCCTCCTCCTCCTCTGATTCAGCCGCTGGAGGGGCCGGCGACAGACAGGCCCCAACCCTGAAATTCTGGGTGGATGCCCAGATGTTATATTGGTAGTCTTCTCTGTGACCCACACTGGCTTAGCCAGTTTTTTGAAACGCTGGGAATATCTTCAAGACCTGTCTGAACCGATTAAGCGCAGACATTGCATTAAACTGCAGTCTAAGTAAGATTTATGGAAACAGCCATAATTGGATGAGTTTCCTATCTCAATGAGTGTCAGCTTTTCGAGGCAGGCCAGACTAGGGACCAGAGTTGTGAATGCTAATAACTACTTGCTAACTGACTATTTTGCATTTACAGTAGCAGAATCTTGCAATTCTGAATGTGCCTCCCTCTCCCTCCTTTTATCTTTGTGAGAACCAGAGAGGGTCAATCCTGAGATGCTTTCTCAAAATATATTTGTACCCTGAACTCAAATTTCTCTGGTTTGACTGTTATTTTAGTTGTGGGTTTTCAGTATAGATTTTTTTTTAAAAAATCTATATACCGCTAAAACTCTTGTGTCTGTTTGATCGTTTGTAACCTTCCATTAGGCGAAATTGTGCATCGTGGGACAATAATTTTTGAGCTACATACCCAGGGGTGAAATGCTACCGGTTCGCATCGGTTCGGGCAAACTGGTAGCAGCAGCAGTGGATGGTTCGGAGAACTGGTAGCGGCAGCAGCACAAGACTCTGCCCACTTGCTTGGATGTCATTACTTCCAGGTTTAAACCAGGAAGTAACCTGTTTTTTAAGGGATGTGGTGGCTCAGTGGAAGGGACGCAGTGGCTCAGTGGCTAAAATGCTGAGCTTCTCGATCGAAAGGTCGGCAGTTCAGCGGTTCGAATCCCTACTGCCGCGTGATGGGGTGAGCTCCCGTTCCTTGTCCCAGCTTCTGCCAACCTAGCAGTTTGAAAGCATGTAAAAAATGCAAGTAGAGAAATAGGGACCACCTTTGGTGGGAAGGGAACAGCGTTCCGTGCTCCTTTGGCGTTGAGTCATGCCGGCTACATGACCACGGAGCCGTCTTCGGACAGCGCTGGCTCTTCGGCTTCGAAACGGAGATGAGCCCTGCTCCCTAGAGTTGGGAACAACCAGAACATATGTGCAAGGGGAACCTTTACTTTTACCTGTTTTTTACCCTCTGTGCATGCACAGAAGGCTTTGCGCATGGTCAGAGGGTCCAAAATCACATGTGATGCAAGAGCACAAGCGGAACAAGCATGCAGCCCACACACTTCCAAACCGGTAGGAAGAATGCATCCAAAAACTTATCACTTTCATGGGATTGACATTTGGCAGAATTATGGCCATGGCATTCAGCCATGATCATGTGATCATTATTTCCAGGGCTCCCTGTCAGCTTCCTACAAGAAAAGTCATTGGGGAAGCCAGCAGGAAGTCGGAAGTCGCTCCCTTGTTTTTTGGTCCATCCGTGATCATTCTATTTCTCTGTGTAGGCAAGGAAATATCTCTGAAATGATGAATCAACACTCACGGGTTGTACCTAGTTAGTATACAATATAAATCCGTATCACAATGACAAAATAAACAAGGTAAGATTTCCTAATACGATATAATAGTCAATACCAGCAATTCGAGCCGTTAGCTTTAATAAAACTCTACAGAGAATAATAAAAGAGAAGACTTTGCAAGAAGCATTTGAAGGACCTTCTTAAACGTCTAAAAATCAGACCCTGCAGGTAATTCAAGAGGGGTCACTTTGGGAGAGCTGGAGCTAAATGGGACAAGGTGGTAAAACACGAGGTGGCAATTTTAACTCGAAGAAAAAACCAATCGAACGTGATTGCCCTATCAAGCTGAGCACGCACGAGCATGATTTGGCATCATTGTTTTCAAATAAAGGAGTTATTGGAAGCACTGCCTGGAAATCAGCACCAGCAATGTAGACTGATGATGTTCTCAAAGATCCGACACTATCGGAATTGACTAAAAGAGGAGAAAGGGATATATGGGAAAGATTCAGGACCAGCTAGATCAGGGGTGTCAAACTGGCGGCCTGCGGGCCGGATGCGTCACACCCATGCCACACCCACCCCAGCTCCGCAAAGGAGAAAAAAAAGGTCACAAAACATCATGTGACAGCAACGTGACGGCACGAATTTCGCACTTGTGAACTAGATAGATCGGGTGTGTGCAACCTGGGGCTCCGGAGCCGCATGTGGCTCTTTGGGCCCTCTGCTGGGGCTCCATGTTGGATGATTCCACCATTGGCTGGACCCACCCCTCGCCCTCCCCTCCCAGTCACTCCTGGCCTGGCCTGAGAAAGTAAGGGTGATGGCAGGGGATGGAGAAGCAGCCGGAGCAGAGACAGAGAGATACAGAGAGAGTGGGAGAGAGAGAGAGAGACATAGAGAGATACAGAGAGAGGGAGAGAGAGAGAGACATAGAAAGATACAGAGAGGGAGAGAGAGAGACAGAGAGAGATACAGAGAGAGAGGGAGAGAGAGAGAGATACAGAGATACAGAGAGAGGGGGAGAGACATAGAGAGATACAGAGAGAGGGAGAGAGAGAGAGACATAGAAAGATACAGAGAGGGAGAGACAGAGAGAGATATAGAGAGAGAGGGAGAGAGAGAGAGATACAGAGATACAGAGAGAGGGGGAGAGACATAGAGAGATACAGAGAGAGGGAGAGACATAGAGAGATACAGAGAGAGTGGGAGGGGAGGGAGTGGGAGGGAGGGAGAGAGAGACAGAGAGAGAGACGTCAAAAGGGTTTTGTGGTTCCCGTTGTTTTTTAACAACCGGTTCTCTGCCTTAATGACCGGCTGGGTAGGCATGTCTGTGTCTGTAAAGTATACAGTGTTCGAAAACTCATATTCCTACAACATGCTGAATTTCAAACTACCCAGCCTTATTTTATTTTATTTTTTTATGGTGGGAACAACCAGTGCGTGAAAAAAAGGAATTAATGGATAGATGGCTGGATGGATAGTTGAGTAACTTCAAGTGAACCTGTCCTTCAGATTCTGGCAATAGATAGAGAAGAGGGAGGGAGAGATGGTTGAATGACTAGCAGTGTGATTATGTCGACCAGCCTCACATTCTTGGGAGATATGCAGTGTAACATCTGGAAAAGCTATCCTCACAGTCGTGTTTTGAGGAATTCCTAGAGACTTACAGAGAAACAGAAGGGTTTATCTTAGGCTGCAGAAGGAGGCTTGCTCTCTGGAGCTTGAAGTATCTGCTTTGTAAGCAGATGGTGCCAAATTCAGTTCACTGCCTTTTTCAGGTAGGGTCAGGGAAGAAATTTGTTTTGGACCTTAGATGGTTCATGAAATTTGTGACGGGCCATCAAATTTTAGCAGCAGTGTACGATTTCAGACAAATGTTACCCTTTTTTTTAAAAAAAAAAAAAGCACCCATCCACCCCCAAACTAAAATCAAAGGCAGAAATGACAGTCAGTGGCTGGTGGGAAATTATTCCCTTTTCACACCGGTAGTTGCTACGAACGCTTTTGTTTGCCCTGTATTTTCAGGATGGAAGGCCCCCTCAACCATCGTGATGGCTAGAATGAGAGGGGAGGAGAGAAGGTCCTGAGTAAACATGAAATAGAAACAGAATAATTCATGTACCAAGTGATTCATGTACCTTTTCTGACCATCTTCTGTGGTTTAACTTGATTAGACAAGTAAGAACTACATATTTTATTCACAAGGCTCGGGTAATGATACCGCAGAAGTTTCTAACTCGCTGCCGAACAGTGAGATTAATGTTAAATTTCATCTTGACAAACATTCTAAAACCCGGCGAAATATACTGTATTTCTTCTTGGTTTGCTGTAACGCACAAATGAGAATGTAGAACATAACTCTTTTGGTACGGCTTGTCTCTAAAATGGTCTTTTTAGATGGTGCAATGAAAATGACTTAACTTTCCTATGCTGGAGTTTGGAGCTGTAGTATTCGATTCCCTCGGCCTCCGTTTTGAAGCTGGATGAGCACCATTCCTTGACCGGCTAAATTTTTTTCTGTTTGGTTTTGCAGCTGCCATTTTGGACGACCCCATGGAATGCAGCCGAGGGGAACGACTCTCCATCACGCTGGCCAAGAACCGGATCAATCGTGCCCCTGAGAGGGCGGGGAAAGCCAAAGTGGAAGTGGACATCTTTGAGTTGCTGAGAGATAGTGAATATGAAACAGCCGAGACTAGTACGTACGTCTCCGGGGTTGGCGGGTGGGGGGATTGCTTGCTTGCTTGATTCGTTGATTGATCGGTTATGTTGTTCTGTCCCCCTTCCCCACACAGGCAAACACACAGCCAGGCATGCCTGCCGAGATTTTATTAAACAATCAGACTAGAAACCCTTGCAGATAAGGGTTTTGGCAGTAAACTGCGAAATACCTGCCAAGTCAGTTTTCACTCACAGTCAGCAAGAGAGAGTTTCTCCTCAGTCCGGTTCAGTAGCAAAAAGTCATCCACGAAGCCAGAATTGGCCAAGGTCCAATCCAAATATGCACAAGCCAGATTTCAGGTAATGCGATGTGACTCTCAGGTTTTTAACTTGGACCGTCACAAATCCTGAAGAGCAATCACACCCACTTTTATTCCTTGTGGGGTGTGGCTCTGTGACTCAGCTCAATCTCTGGCCCTCCCACGCCTCTTTCGTTGCTGCGCACGCTTCTCCCTCCGACGCTGCCTGGGATCAAGCCAGGATTCATCATCCTCGCTCCCTATCTGTTATTGTTTCGATATGCTTTCCTCCTGGCATATCCCAGGCTGTTCCTCCTGGCCTTTGGATGGAACCTGAGGCATTGCCAGAGAGGAGGGTCCTGGAGAGAGAGGCCTTATCAGTTCCTCCCCATCACCTTCTGAGTCCTCTTCCTCTGTTAGGACAGGCTCGGGAGTCGGGGTCACAACATATGTCATCAAGTTGATGTTGAATCTTGCTGAGCATATCTTCTCCTTGATCATCTGTCCCTCACGATTCTTTAGGTCTTCCATTTTATATACCCATTTGGGTTTCTTGGTTACAATACATGGGTTTCCCATTGTGTCCTCCTGCACAGTATGAATGGACTTTGCCATTGTCACTAAAATGATCATCCATCTCTAGTATATTCTTATATCACTGTTGCCCAGTAGAGGTTCCAGTTGGCTTGAACTGGGCAGCTGGGGTGACCTCCACACCATGGGTGAGTCTGTTGTGAATATACACTCTTGGCATGCACCAGGGGTCCCCAAACTTGGCAGCTCTAAGACTTGTGGACTTCAACTCCCAGAATTCTCCAGCCAGCATGCGCAGAGAGTCAAAAACAGGTTACTTCATGGTTCAAACCAGGAAGTAATGATGTCCGGGTGGGTGGGCGGAGCTTCACACTGCCGCCGCTACCAGTTTGCAGAACCACGCACTGCTGCCGCTACCAGTTCGTGCGAGCCGGGCAGAACCGGCAGGATTTCACCACTAAGCCTAGTCCATGTTGGGCAGAATGGCCATTGCCAGCCAAGAATTTTGGGTGTTGTAGTCCAGCCTCCCTTGGCCTTATTTCTCACCATCTTTAGCCAAAGAGTTGATCTTCCTACTAGACAGTTTCTTGTTATGAATTTCATCAAGGTCTATTTTAATTAATGTTTATTTTATTGTGTATCTGTTGTTATTATTAGCTACCCTTATCTTCCCCTAGCCTAGAGCGACAGAGGATAGAAATTAAATATCAAGGTTACTCTCTATCTGCAAGCACATCTGAAGGGCATCAGGTTGGAAAGTTACACAGGGAATGGAGAATTCTGCTGCCCTCAAATTTTAACCTGTTTGGCTCCTGAAATGATAGTTTGGGGATAATTTTTGCTGGACATGGACATTCTGCTACTAAAAGCTTGAGGAACAAAGGGGTATGTTCATGCGCTCTGTTCATTCACATGCGCCACCTCGGCGCATGTACCCGGCTTTCCACGCATGTGCTTTGCTCGTGCTTGTGCCTGGCCTCAAAAACATTCCTAAATAGGTGTCAGACTTCGATGCTATCTCAAAATAAATGAATTTCCAAACTGCCAATCTTTAAGGAAATCTTTTCTTTAATTGAGCACAGCCACCGGATCATGACTCGATGCAGACAAGACTGACCTTTTGCCCCCCCAATCCCTCCCTTTCCGATCCCCAAATCTCTGCTTCTCATTGGCTATCTTCCAAGTCATTCTTCAGACTTCTTGTCTCGTCATTTCCCAGGAATGTCTCCCCCCTCTCATTTCCACTACAACCCGACTTCAAAGGGATTTAGCAGGCAAAAGTTCAGAGCTTATCTCTCTCTCTCCTCTGCTCTCTATGCCAGCGTTGCAGCGCTGACATCAGGATAGCATAGAGCCGGGGCGGGTGGCCAAGCCCACCCATGATTTCCACTACCGGTTCTCCCAAACCAGTCTGAACCGGCTGAATACCATCTCTGGCGACGGAAAATATGAAAAAAGAGCACCCCTATTTTCTATTATTCTGTTGCCTCTGGAAATCAGTCATTCAGTGCCTAAGTTACTCAAACAGGAACAAAAGATGAAAATTCTATGTGTAAACAAGAGGGAACATCGCCCCTCTTCTTTACCCTGGAAATGTGGATTATTTATCTCTCGAGAGTGCACAGTCAAGAAGCTGGATTGTTTCTCTTGAGTTGGGAGGTCAGTTTGATTTTTTTTTTTATTTTAACTTTCCCCTCTTGTGCCTTCGGGAAAAGCTTTGTTTGGTCACATTAGATGGTTGCCTGCTCACCAGATGACTCTGAGCAGCTCACAAGGGTTCAAAACATCCAGTACTAAGGAACAGGATAAAACAATGGAATCAAACATACTGCGTGAAAAGATAGACAGACAATTCACGTTCGTATAAGTAAATATAAATGTGAAATAACTGTGAATATAGGCCACTGTTGCCTCAGAGTCACTGATCCAAGAATCCACACTCTGCCTTGAGTGATAATGTGGATTAAGTACCATTCCCTGAGTTATTTCAATAAGAAAAAAATGCTAAGCCGTAAACCCAGCCTAGCTGGGATCTCACCTCTTAGTGACCCAAAGCAATCTTCGGACATAGCACAAAGTCTGAAAGTGTGACTTTGGAGGAAAAGCTTGTTTTAAAGTGTCATACTACCCCAGGGGTCTGCAACCTTAAATACTCAAAGAGCGATTTTTCCCACAAAAAAGTAAACACCGGGAGCCACAAAACCTGGGTGAGCGTGGCCAACTTGATGTCACTCACTTCCACCAGTGACATGACCCCTCTAGCCACGCCTACCCAGCCGATCATTAGGGCAGAGAACCAGTTGTTAAAAAACACCAGGAACCACTGGATTTCAAAGCTGATTCATAAGGCAGGAACTGTCATTGAGAAGGACAACAGTGGGGCCCTAAAAGATGACAAAGTTTAATTGGTGGGATCCAGAGCTGTCAACCCTGCCAGATCTTATAAGCTAGATAATTAGAGGTTCTACAAATATTTACTTGAGTGATGAAGGGTTTTTTAGGCACAAACATATCTTGGTTTTCATTCAGAAGTCCACTGGTAATCAACAGAACTATGGCATAGTAGTATTGTACCCGTAATTTCTTGGACTGCTTCCTGCTAGACCAGCTTTAACTTAGAAGTGGCCTTCAAGGACAACCTTCATAGAGCACATCACGGTAGTCCAACAAACATAGGCTCAGTCTTAGCAAGACTGAGGATTTGGAGGCCATTGTTCTGTCTCTGTCTCACACACGCACACAAACAGACAGCGAGGGGTTAAATAAACTTGGCAGACAACAAATTCTTTCAATAAGAGGATTGGCAGCAACCCAGTAGCTGCTTGCCAAGAACTTTATTCATAAAGGGAGGGGTTGTTCCTCCAGCAGATAAACCCAAACAAGATACACACAGTTAAAGAATTGTCAAGTCCAGTCCGTATTAAATCCAAGGCAGATAACGTTGTTTCCAAAGATACAATGTGACTTGCTAGTAGTTTAGTTTTGTCCGTCACAGAGTCTGAATGGCCACCTCACCCCCTTTAATCCCCTGTGGGGTGTGGTCCAGTGACTCAGCTTAATCTCTGGCACGCCTCCTTTTCTGCTGCGTGCGCTTGTCT
The DNA here is from genome assembly GCF_059756535.1 of Pantherophis guttatus. Classification (NCBI taxonomy): domain Eukaryota; kingdom Metazoa; phylum Chordata; class Lepidosauria; order Squamata; family Colubridae; genus Pantherophis; species Pantherophis guttatus. The sequence continues at coordinate 28,130,737 of NC_142071.1, read as the reverse complement.
CTCCGACGCTGGCGTGGATCCAGCCAAGACTTATCTCCGTCACTGTCCGACTGCGAGGAGATACCTGGCTCCTGGCCAATCTCTTCTCCTGCGGGAGACACCTCAGGCATTGTCAGAGAGGAGAGTCCTGGAGAGGGAGGGCTGGCCAACTCCTCTCCTTCATGTTCGGAGCCTTCTCCCTCCGATAAGTCAGCCTCGGGGGTCGAAGTCACAACAGCCATCCAGAGATCTTTCATTACTAGATGGGATTGTAGTAGTAATGCACAATTTCCTAGAGTTTTTCCTAGACTCGTAACTTCTAGTTGGAAAGCAGGTGAGAACAATGACTAGGAGGATCTTTGTACATTATAATCTTCTGCACCAATTGTGGCTGATCCTGGATTCCTGGATCCAAGAGCCCTGATGGCACAGTGGTTAGAATGCAGTATTGCAGGCTCACTCTGCCGACTGCCAGCGGTTCAATCCTGACCGGCTCAAGGGTGACTCAGCCTTCCATCCTTCCGTGGTCAATTAAATGAGGACCCAGATTTTTTTGGGGGGGGCAATGTGCTGAATCTGTAAACCACTCAGAGAGGTCTGTAAAGCACTATGGAGGCATTGCTATTCATGCCTACATCTCTTTATCAGTAGCAATTCAATAAGAGAACTCACAACGATAAGCTTCAGCCTTGATTGTAGACATCAAGAAGAGCAGGACTTCTTGTCTGTAACATTAAATACTTCTGAAGTTGTGACAGGATCCTGTGATGGTTACTTAAGAATGTAATATAATTTGATCGGGGGCGTGCAAGCCATTCTGCAACTAAAATTGGATTCTACTTCCAATTTATGTTGCAAATCCTAGTGAGGGGCTTACCATTTCCATCAGATTGTATACCACCACAACACCAATTGTATGGAGGAAAGAGTGACTTAAAATAGGTAGCGTGTCTCAATTAACATGCCATAAACGCAGCATTCCACCTGTTAAGGTAGTGATTTTTTCTTTCCCTTTTAGGGAATAACCGACTTTCTTTCTTTTCATTCCCCCTACCTTCCCCAGCATTCAACAGATCCGTAATGCACAAAAACCCCCTAAGAATCTCAGCGTTCCTATTGCTTTTGAAATGATACCTCCAGAATTGGTGGTGGGGATAGAAATACATTATCTGGTGTGCAGCCAAAATGCCAGGATTAAGCACGTTCGCAGAAGAAAGATCTGTCAAGAGCAATCCCCTTTAATAGCTTAAACGCTACAGAGCGATGTGAAACGTTTCTGAAAACATTCGGGAGAGAAGCATCTGTAGGAACTCAAAACGGCTTCCTCCGGTTCGGTGAAATATATTTCTTTGCTTGATGTTTCCAGCTGTTGTTTAATTCACCTCACTCCTCTCTGTAGAAGACAATTTAACCAGCTGGGGATTCTATACCGTTGTCCTTGACTTATGACCATTCATTTGGTGACTGTTGGTAGTTACGACAGCACTGAAAAAAGTGACTTACGACTGCCCTCTACCTATGATTTTCACAGCAACACCACTGATCAAAATTCGGGAGCTTGGCAACATACATATAGAATAACAGAGCTGGAAGGGACCTTGGAGGTCTTCTAGTCCAACCCCCTGCTTAGTCAGGAAACCCTGTACCATTTCAGATAGATGGTTATCCAATCTCTTCTTAAAAACTTCCAGTGTTGGAGCATTCACAACTTCTGGAGGCAAGTTGTTCCACTGATTAATTGTTCTAACTGTCAGGAAATTTCTCCTTAGTTCTAAGTTGCTTCTCTCCTTGATGAGTTTCCACCCATTGCTTCTTGTCCTGTCCTCAGGTGCTTTGGATTATAGGTTGACTCCCTCTTCTTTCTGGCAGATGATGAGATATTGGGACACTGCTATCATGTCACCCCTAGTCCTTCTTTTCATTAAACTAGACATACCCAGTTCCTGCAACTGTTCTTCATATGTTTTATCCTCCAGTCCCCTAATCCTCTTGGTTGCTCATCTCTGCACTCTTTCTAGAGTCTCCACATCTTTTTTACATTGTGGTGACCAAAACTGGGTGCCATATTCCAAGTGTGGCCTTACCAAGGCTTTATAAAGTGGTATTAACCCTTCACGCGATCTTGATTCTATCCCTCTGTTTATGCAGCCTAGAACTGTGTTGGCTTTTTTGGCAGTTGCAACGGGCATGTATTTACAAGGGTTGCGATGTCCCACCTTCCCAAATGGCTTCTGATAAGCAGAGTTCATAAAGGATTCGCTTCAGAACCATGTGGGTCATTTAATGACCGCAGCAAATAATAATAATAATAATAATAATTGCAAAATCGGGGTTGCTCATGTGCCAAAGACATGTGGTCTTCAACTCCCAGAATATCTCAGCCAGCATGGAAGTTGAGGCCCGTAGATCTTAAGGTTGCCAAGATCGGACATCCCTGCTGTAGACCTTGTTCAAAACAGAAGTCTGCACGAGAAAATTGAGCTAGGGAGCAGTTGAGCAACACAAAGAGGTCGTGTATGGGCAGTGGTGGGCTTCAAAAATTTTAGCAAGGGGTTCTCTGTCCGGTGGCTGGGTGGGCGTGGCCATGATGGGCGTGGCCAAGTCAGCCTCCTGCACTATGGCGGAGGGGGGCGTTTTTGCCCTCCTTGGGCTCTGGAGGTTTTTCTTGAGCCACCGGGAGGGCAAAAGCGGCCTCCCCAGGCTCCAGAGGCCCTCTGGAGGCCAGAAATGGGCCCATTTCTGGCCTTCCTAAACTCCCGGTAGGCCCGTTTTTCGCCTTCCCCAACCACCCTGCTTTTACCTGCATCCAAAATGTGCCACGTGGGGACTCCTGGAGGGGCACAGTGAGGTGGGCAGGGCCAGCCAGGAGTGGGATTTGGGGGTTTTCTGAACTGCACAGAATCTTAGCTAGAGGTTCTCCCGAACTCCCTGTGAACCCCCACCCCTGTATATGGCCATGGTGCATGGAAGAAAGATCTCCACTTTTCAGATGCAGCCTCTACTAACAGTTGTAGGATTTCAAACTTTCGCCGATTCCTAGTTGGCTTGAAAGGATTAGAATTTTTCCCGACCTTCAACAATCAAGTCTGAAGGATTAGAAGTGCATTCTGGCTTCCCTGCGCCTACCCAATTTGAAATGGCAGCTTAAATATTCCCCCAAATTGAGACGAAAAGAATTCAAGAGACAAGTCCCTTGAATTCTTTTCATCACTCCCCCCACTCGTTTAAAGAAATGAGCTTCGGGGCTTTTAATGATTTGCTACTTCTCTGGATTTTCATGATGAAAGCTCGCTTATGGCGGACGATAAAGCCATTTTATGTTTTAACTAATGGCGGTAAGGCTTTTGGATCTCTTATTTAATGCCACTGTCACATTTTAATAAGAATGATGGGGATTCCCACTATCCCAGCCTTTATCCACTCCTGCCTTTTTTTCTTCAACCATTTGCTTTTTCCTCCTCCCTCCCCCCCTTTGTTTTAAATTCTGAAAGATGATTCATGGAGAGAGAAAAAGAGAAAGAGAGAGAGAGAGAGAGAGAGAGAGGGAGAGAGAATGCGCTCAAAAACAGTCTTTGATTGATAGATGGGGAGAGAGAAAAAACATGAAATTATCTATTCCAAAATGCTGAGAATATTATATTCAGTCAAAACACAGTTTTCAAAGTGTTTTAACTTCACGTAACATGTTAATTCTGCCTTTGCCGCAAGATTCCGGACTCCCTTTTTGAACAGTTTTGTGGCAACAAATAAATGTCAGTTTTAGGAAGGGTTGACATACTGAGGAGCTCACAAGCCAAGTAATGCAAGGGTTTAGAGGAGTGGAGATGGCACTGGGCTAGAAACTTGGAGACTGGGAATTCTAGTCCCGTTTTAGGCATGAAAACAGACTGGGTGACTTTGAACCAATGATCTGGTGATGGTGAGTTCTAGTTCGACCATAGGTATGAAAGCTGGCTGGGAGACTGAACCAATCTATCAGGTGGCAGTGATTTCTAGTCTCGCCATAGGCACAAAAGCTGGCTGGGAGAATTTGAACCAGTCACCAGGAAATAGTGAGTTCTAGTTTCACCATAGTCATGAAAGCTGTCTAGGAGACTTTGAACCAATCATGAGGAGATGGTGAGTTCTAGTCCTGCCTTAGGCATGAAAGCCAGCTGGGTGACTTTGAACCAATCACCTGGAGACAGTGAGTTCTAGTTTCACCATAGTCATGAAAGCTGTCTAGGAGACTTTGAACCAATCACGAGGAGATGGTGAGTTCTAGTCCTGCCTTAGGCATGAAAGCCAGCTGGGTGACTTTGAACCAATCACCTGGAGACAGTGAGTTCTAGTTTCACCATAGTCATGAAAGCTGTCTAGGAGACTTTGAACCAATCACGAGGAGATGGTGAGTTCTAGTCCTGCCTTAGGCATGAAAGCCAGCTGCGTGACTTTGGGCCAATCACCAGGAGACAGTGAGTTCTAGTTTCACCATAGTCATGAAAGCTGTCTAGGAGACTTTGAACCAATCACGAGGAGATGGTGAGTTCTAGTCAACTGGGTGACATTTGGCCAATCCCTCTGTCAATCACTCAGAAGGAAGGAAGTGATGGCAAACCACTTGTGCAAAATTCCGTCAAGAAAACTGCAGACATTTATCCTGACAGTTGCCAAAAGTCAAAAACTGACACAAAAGGCACCAAAATAGATGTGAAATAAGTGTGAATATAGGCCACTGTTGCCTCAGAGTCACTGATCCAAGAATCCACACTCTGCCCTGAGTGATAATGTGGATTAAGTACAATTCCCTGTGTTAGTTCAATAAGAAAAAAAAATGCTAAGCCGTAAACCATTGTCTTAGCTGGGATCTCACCTCTTAGTGACCCAAAGCAATCTTCGGACATAGCACAAAGTCTGAAAGTGTGATTTTGGTGGAAAAGCTTGTTTTGAAGTGTGATGAAACCTTAAATACTCAAAGAGCCATTTGGACTCGTTTCCCACAGAAAAGAAAACACCAGGAGCCACAAAACCTGAGTGGGCGTGGCCAACTCGATGTCACTCACTTCCACAAGTCACATGACCCCCCCCTAGCCATGCCTACCCAGCTGGTCATTAGGACAGAGAACCAGTTGTTAAAAAACACCAGGAACCACAAAATCCTTTTGATATATCTCTCTCTCCCTTCCTCCCTCTCTCTGTATCTCTCTATGTCTCTTTCTCCCCCTCTCTCTGTATCTCTCTACGTCTCTCTCTCCCTCTCTCTGTATCTCTCTATGTCTCTCTCTCCCTCTCTCTGTATCTCTCTATGTCTCTTTCTCCCCCTCTCTCTGTATCTCTCTACGTCTCTCTCTCTCTCCCTCTCTCTGTATCTCTCTATGTCTCTCTCTCCCTCTCTCTGTATCTCTCTATGTCTCTCTCTCCCTCTCTCTGTATCTCTCTGTCTCTGTCCTGGCCGCTTCTCCATCCCCCACTGTCGCCCTTACCTTCTCAGGCCAGGCAAAGAGTGACCGGGAGGGGAGGGCCAAGGGCGGGACAAGGCAGTGGTGGGATCACCTGACAGGGAGCCACAGCAGAGGGCCCAAAGAGCCACATGCGGCTCCGGAGCCGCAGGTTGCTGACCTCTGTAATACCCATTGTAAATTTTCTGGAAGGAAAGAGGGTTTTGAAACCTTTCTGGAAGACCTCCGAATCTCAACATTTTTGCAATTAACATAAATCCTTTTCTTGCCTCTTTGTGATTGCTCTAATAAATTAATGCTTAAAGAGTTAGAATCCCGTATTTGACGGGCTAATTGGACAGTTTGAGAAAAGGGGGGGAAAAACACACACACAACTAAATGCCTATAAAATCCGAACAGCAAATGCAGCTGCTGCTGCAAATTTCCAATTTTGAAATGATAATTAACTCGGCTATAAATATATAATGCCCAAGCTATTTTTATTTTTTATTTATTTTATTTTATTCTTCTTCAATAAAAGCAAGGTTTCATTAATATGTACTTTTAAAAGAGTTTAGACTTCGCTTGTCTTCCTAAATTGGCTCAACATCTTATTTCCAAACCTAAAAAAAGCAATTATATTTCCATTATTAAAAAGCATTTGAAAATTACTCTGATCTGAAAAGATCCAACATGTGAAGTATTACTACTGCTTTGTAAAACCCTTAGTAAGACCACACCTGGAATACTGCAACCAATTTTGGTCACCATACTACAAAAAAGATGTTGAGATTTTGGAAAAAGAGAAGAGCAGCTAAAATGATCAAAGGCCTGGAGATTAAAACATGAAGAATGGCTGCAGGATTTGGGTTTGGCTAATCTAGTGAAAAGGGATGTGGTGGCTCAGTGGCTAAGATGCTGAGCTTGTCAATCGAAAGGTTGGCAGTTCAGTGGTTCGAATCCCTAGTGCCGTGTAACGGAGTGAGCTCCCGTTACTTGTCCCAGTTTCTGCCAACCTAGCAGTTCGAAAGCACGTAAAAAATGCAAGTAGAAAAATAGGGACCACCTTTGGTGGGAAGGGAACAGCGTTCCGTGCGCCTTTGGCGTTGAGTCATGCCAGCCGCATGACCACGAAGACGTCTTCGGACAGCGCTGGCTCTTCGGCTTTGAAACGGAGATGAGCACCGCCCCCTAGAGTCGGGAACGACTAGCACATATGTGCGAGGGGAACCTTTACCTTTACCTTTTTAATCTAGAGAAAAAAAGAATTGGGGTGACATGGCAGCAGTATTCCAGTATTTGAGGGGCTGCCACAAAGAAGAGGGAGTCCTCTTCTCTTCTCTTCTCTTCTCTTCTCTTCTCTTCTCTTCTCTTCTCTTCTCTTCTCTTCTCTTCTCTTCTTTTTTTGTTAAATAAAATACTAAGAGGGATAGCCTTAGCAATTATAGGCAAAGCTTGCTTCTTGGTAGGCCTGACTTCCTAAATCCCTTTATAGAAGACAATCTTGACTGTATAGTTGGAGTCTTCTCTAGCAGCCAAGTTTCCTCAGGAGGTCCAGAGTTACTGAGCCCTCCCGTTCGTCATCAAACTGTCTCCCGTGGATTCCGGCATCATGAATCTTTTTCAACGAGTTTCTCTCTGTTCTAAGAACCTGGAGGCATTTTGTTTGACAAAATGAATGGGAAGATTTCCGGCGGCTCGTTTGCAAAGATCGCGGAACATTTCAAAAAGATTTAGCTAGACTTCCCAGCTTATTGAGACAGAACAGGACGGGTAGGAGTGGGAGACGGTGTGGATGTAGTGCTGCTTTGAGATCTCACCATGCTTAAGAAGGACCATGTTGGCCCCTGAATTGTTTGCTTCTTAGGAGAGGGCCAAGAACAAAATTAGGCGTGCAAGTTAACCTCTCATTCATGACTGAGAGTTGTATGGAAGAAGGGAAAGCTCGTTTTATCTCCAAACTTCTTTAATCCCCGAGGAAAGTAGGGGAGGAATTCCACACAAATCCGTTCGTTTCTATCTCCAATTGTTTCAAGATTCAGAAGTGGAGCAAGAGGAGGAGAGGTAATGGGAAGAGAGAATAGCCTTGAGGAACAAGGGAAAAAGCCAAACCCAAAATAATAGATAAAAGGAATCTAAGCGCTAACCAGAACTGTAATCTGTGACCTAGGTTTCCTTAGAAAGCATACACACAGTCTTTAATTCAACCTCTTTAATCCAAACGGCTGTGAATTATTGTCATTCACAGTCTGAAAGGCTTCACAAACAGTCTTTCAGGGGCATGTTTATAAACACCCACCTTATCTCCCTTGGAATGCTGCCAGAGAACTAATTGCCACACGCAGGGCAAGGCCAAATTTAGCACAGAGTCACACAGAACTTTCCAAAGCTTTAACCGACCCTAATTGCTTCCTGCAAAAGCTCATGTCCCATTTTCTCCTTTTTTTTGTCTTATTTTTATTTTTGCATATCTTGTTTTTTCTACTCGTTTCACTTTTCTTCTTTATACTGTAATGGCTATTCTAATAGCAAATCCTTCACAAAAGTTATTGCATTACATTCTTGATTAAATTATCTTTCTGTTGATATCTAATCAAGGAGAGAAGCAACTTAGAACCAAGGAGAAATTTCCTGACAGTTAAAACAATTAATCAGTGGAACAACTTGCCTGCAGAAGTTGTGAATGCTCCAACACTGGAAGTTTTTAAGAAGAGGTTGGATAACCATTTGTCTGAAGTGGTGTAAGGTTTCCTGCCTGGGCAGGGGGTTGGACTAGAAGACCTCCAAGATCCCTTCCAACGCTGTTATTCTATTCTATTCTATTCTATTCTATTCTATTCTATTCTATTCTATTCTATTCTATTCTATTCCATTCCATTCCATTCCATTCCATTCCATTCCATTCCATTCTACTCTATTCTAATTTTATGGTAGTATTAAAAAAAAAAGTGATGTTATTAGCTAGTTTTAGAAAATACCACTTTTCCCAAAAGGTTTCCACAATTTTGGCCACTACTGTATTTTGTTAGAAAGTCCTCTTGAGCTTGATTTTTTTTTTTAATTTGATTTATATGCCGCCCTTCTCCGGAGACTCAGGGTGACTTACAATGCGCTAAGCAATAGCCTTCATTCTTTTGTATATTTATACAAAGTCAGCTTATTGCCCCCACAATCTGGGTCCTCATTTTACCTACCTTAGAAAGGATGGAAGGCTGAGTCAACCTTGAGCCTGGCGAGATTCGAACTAGCAGTAATTGCAGGCAGCTGAATGATAATAACAGGCTATTAGTCTGCTGCGCCACCAGACTCTTTGAAATTTGAAATTTGAAAATGTCTCCTTTAAAGCTGCAAGCAGATAGGAAGAAAACACGGGAAAGAAACGTAGGCAGTTTCTCCTAAAGAATAATCCTCACCCGTGGAATATCTTGCGTTTCTCCTAATAGGAGAGCTTTGACAGAAGCTGCTGCGGTTTCCATCGTTCCCCCGTTAGATTGGTGTTATTCTCCCTCTTACAGGCAGGATTACTTAATTGGCAGTGCGAAGTACTCCAGTACTCTCTGGAGTTGTGCTCCTTGCTCAGTCCTCACAGCATTCGTTGTATTATGCATTCAGGGTTCAAGGAAGAGGAGGAAGCTGAAAGTTACAATTATGTTAATCCTAAACTCTTGGCAATACAGACCCCACTTTTTCTTCGGTAGCTTCTCCATAATGGATGACATTTTTTTTTTCCCAAAGGAAAGGGAAACCTGCAATTCGGGAGAAAGTTTTCCACTTTTCTGGATTTCTTCTTTTTTCTTTACTGATGAGTTGTTGGGTTGGCATGGTAAGCCCGTTACAGTTTCCTTCAACCCAAAGTGGTCTATCTCTTCTGTTACACACATAAATAACATGGAGGGAGAAACCAAGGTAGACTTGACTTGCTACAGGTATATTCTCAGTGTCCCTTTACCAGTTGTCCCAAGAGCGCTTCCTTTCAAAAGGCAACTGGGCTTTCTTTGTTTTTGCTTGAAAACCTTTCGCTTCTCATCCAAGAAGCTTCTTCAGTTCTGACCGAATAGTGGAGAATGTCAGGGTTCTGACGAATGCCCTAATTAATTCATGAGCCTCGAGCCAAGTTTCAAAAGAAATCCAGTTTTTTATTAGGAGCAACATGTCGGCACATACCCAAGTGGAGTCAGCTCTACCCCACGTAATTTACATCCCAACTATGACCCTGTTTCCCCTCTCCTCCCAGGGTGTGTCATAAATCACATTCTCCAACAGAGCACTTTCACGGGCTGTAGAGAACACGCCCCTCTGCTGGCTCTGGTAACCTAGGATGAAAACTGATGTGGAAATGTTGGAAAGAAGAAAATTGTAAAAAAAAATCTTTTTTTGTTTTGAAAAAAACTGTTCGATAAAAATTATTTTAAAAAAAGAAAAAGATGGGAAGATGGGAAAAGAGCAAGGGAAGGGAAAATAAGAAAAGAGGGGAAGGAAGAAGAAAGGAGAATGAAGAGGGAAGGAAAAAGAAGAAAAGGAAGGAAGGAAAAGAAGGAAAAGAAGGAAGGATAGAATAATAGAATAGAATAGAATAGAATAGAATAGAATAGAATAGAATAGAATAGAATTAGAATAGAATAGAATAGAATAGAATAGAATAGAATAGAATAGAATAGAATAGAATAGAATAGAAATTTTTATTGGCCAAGTGTGATTGGACACACAAGGAATTTGTTTCGATGCATACGCTCTCAGTGTACATAAAAGAAAAGAGAAAAGATAAGAAAAGAAAAGAAAAGAAAAAAGATAAGGAAGGAGGGAAGGAAGGAGGAAGGAAGGAAGGAAGGAAGGAAGGAAGGAAGGAAGGAAGGAAGGAAGGAAGGAGATTATAATGAGAGTGAGGGAGGGTCCAAGGGAAGTCCTGCCTTAGCACTTGGCCACCCCGGGTGCCACTTGGGACACAAGTGATGTCAAGTTGGCCACGCCCAACATGGCCACGCCAACCATGGCCCCACAAGGTCAAACACAACCCTGATACGGCCCTCAATGAAATCGAGTTCAACACCCCTGGAATAGTGGTTGAACTATTGGCGTGCGACTGTGAAAAGGCTAAAAAACGCTCATTTCATTCCTGGGATGATTCTGTGGTACCTTCATCCGTCACACCGATCCTATGTCAGAAGATGATAAACTACAGTATGAGTCATGATTTCGGGTCCCTCAAGGCAGCGTTGATTTTCTTGCTTACAAGTTCACTTGAGAATACCAGTAATCTTTCTTTCCTCTTTCTGCTTGCTGGCTGACTCTCTCCGTGGGGATCACCAGTGTGTCAGATCCTCCCCAAAGGAGTGGTCGGTGTCCTGGGACCATCATCAAGTCCTGCTTCCAGCTCGATCATCAGCAATATCTGTGGGGAAAAAGAGGTGAGTGGCGTAAATTTTGCTCCCCCGTGGAAAATGGCAGCTTGTGCTTTTAAAATACTCAAAGTGTAAAAACGGGTCTTGCTTACTACCTAGAATTTCTCAGGATCAATGTCCTTCTTTTTTCTTTTTCCCCTAGATAGAATTCTTTATAGAATAGAATTCTTTATTGGCCAAGTGTGATTTGGGAGACACAAGGAATTTGTCTTTGGTGCATCCGCTCTCAGCGTACATAAAGAAAAAATAAAATATATGTGATTTTGGACAGTTTGGGTCTCCACGTTTGAGATGCTGCTCCGAAGATGGATGTTCAAAGGATGTAGAGTTTCACTCTTTGGCGTAGGGTTCCCGTTGTGTGACACACTGAACCAAGTTAAACAACGGATTAAAGATATACATGGGCAAATGGACATGGCAACCCTTTCAACTAATCATTCCCTTAAACTGCTGACAGCAGTTAAAACAACTTTCACTCTGGAAAAGTATTTACATTTAGAAATGCCATCAGTGGAGAGACAGTTATTTGTTAAGTTTAGATTCGAACTTCTAGATACCAACGTTAGATTCGGCCGTTATCGGAAAATCCCGTATGACAAAAGAATATGCATATGTAGGGTAAACGTCGTGGAGGACACGGCGCATATAATATTCAAATGTAGTCTCTATCAAGAAGTAAGAAATAATATCTGTCCCCAATTATAAATAAATTTCCCCACTGGAATATAAGCCAAAAATTAGCATTTCTGTTGAGGGCTGATTCCCCTCCCCTGGTAAGAGCGATCACTCGATACCTTAAAAGAATGACGACAATACGAGCCAGTTATATCAAAAAAAATTTTTAGCGATTGTAAGGAAGATGAGCTCAGTTAGAGAGGAGCTATCCTATTTGGGTTATCTAGTCTTGGCAACTTAGCTATTGAAATTTGATATTGTAAAATTTTAATGTCATCTATCATATATTTTTAGATTGCTATTTTTGTAACTGTTTTATCTTTTTCCCTTTTTCTTTTCTGTTTTGTTTTGTTTGAAAAGGCCTTCGGGCTATTCAATAAACTATACTATACTATACTACAGTCTTTGACAGCGCTGGCTGGGGGATTCTGGGAGTTGAAGTCCACCCATCTTCAAGCTTCCAAGGTTGAGAAACACTGGTATAGGGTCTCCTACTTAAGCAGGGGGCTGGACTGGAAGATTCCCAACGTCCCTTCCGGCTCTGTTATTCTGTCATTTTTCTCACTGTTTTTTTTTTTTGTTGTTTTGTTTTTTTGCTGGGGAAAGTAAAATAAACCTAACGCCCTGATGGATTACTTTGAGAGGGAGAGAGTATCAAATGTTAAAATTGTCACGGCCATTTGCAGGCATGATAACCTGACCACTTCGCACAATATATACCCAACCGGCTGCTGACGGTCTCGAAATAAATCAATGCAAGTTGAAGTAGTAACCGAAGGGCTTTTAGAGCAGCTGGTGGAGTTCAGATGGCCCATTTCCTGCTGCCAGAGGCAATGCCCCCCTTGGCCCGTCAGTCCCTTCTAACTTCCTCTCTTGCCTCTGCCATCTCTCTACTACAGTTGCCAACAATGAGTTAGTTTCCGAGCTCAAGCTGAGCTCGAGAACATTCGTCAGTGTCAGATTCCGACCATCAGCCCTTCTCCAGATATTTATCCTGATTAACACCATCAGCAGAATGCTGTCTTGATGTTGTGTTTGTGGAGGATCTTGCTGATTCTGTCCGTGGTGCCTTTTATGTATGGGAGGAGAGCTTTGCCGTTTTCTTGTTCTCTGTCTTGGATTTTAGGGGGGGTTTCTTTATGGATTAAGTTGGTGATCTTATTTCTTTGGAATCCGTTGGATGTTAGTACGTTAGTGAGGGTGTGTAGTTCGGTTTTTAGGTGTTGTTCGTCAGCTAAGCGTTTTGTTCTGGAGATGAGTGTCTTGGCTACGGAGTTGACCTGTGCTGGGTGGTGGTGTGAGAGTGCGTGCAGATAGCGGTTTGTGTGTGTTTTCTTCTGGTAGATGGTGTGTCCTAGGGAGCCATTGGATTTTTTGTAGACTAAGACATCCAGGGAGGGAAGTTGGTTGTTCGCTTCTGTTTCCATGGTGAACTGTATTTTGGGGTGTAAGCTGTTGAGGTGTGTGAGGAAGTTGTCCAGTTGTCCTCAGAAAACAAATATATATATGTGTGTGTGTGTGTGTGTGTATGTATATATGTATATATGTATATATGTATATGTATATGTATATGTATATGTATATGTATATGTATATGTATATGTATATGTATATGTATATGTATATGTATATGTATATGTATATGTATGTATGCAAAAAATTAAAATCTTGGGTGTTTTCCCGCGTCATGTTAAATAAGTTAGTTAAAATGTTTAAAATTCTGGTTAAAATCCTAGCTTAATGTATGTATGTGTGTATGTATGTATGTATAGTGTTAAATTTATATTTACTGACAAAGAAATAAAGGGAGACTAGTATTGATCTATTTCAAGCTATTTAGCTATCATCAGCTAGTCAATGGAACGCAGTGGCTCAGTGGCTAAGATGCTGAGCTTGTCGATCGAAAGGTCGGCAGTTCAGCAGTTCGAATCCCTAGTGCCATGCAACGGAGTGAGCTCCCGTGACTCGTCCCAGCTTCTTCCAACCTAGCAGTTCAAAAGCACATAAAAAATGCAAGTAGAAAAATAGGGACCACCTTTGGTGGGAAAGTAACAGCGTTCCATGCGCCTTTGACGTTGAGTCATGCCGGCCACATGACCACGGAGACGTCTTCGGACAGCGCTGGCTCTTCGGCTTTGAAACGGAGATGAGCACCGCCCCCTAGAGTCAGGAATGACTAGCACATATGTGCGAGGGGAACCTTTACCTTTACTTTTAATGCCATAAAGAATTTGTTAGCTTGAAAATGCTGTATGAATTATGGCTTGGTCTCCTTTTCACTCAATGTGAAGAATCGCTAATTGAACCTTCCTTGAATTGTCCTACAAAAACCTTCGCAGAACCAGAGAACCAGGACAAATAATCTCCAATGAGCAAGGAGGATTTGTCATAATGTGCAGGAGTTGTGCAAGGCAGAGGAATATGAAATAAGAATTGTGCCCGGTTGTTTGAGACTGCAGGGCTGAGCAGCATTGACCCCCAAGCCTCTCACGCTTCGCAGATCTTCTAGCTAAGCAGTGGCATGTGGTGCAACGCTCAAATTCCATGCGGGACTGCTGAGCAAAGCCACAGTTCTATCCTGTGGATGCCTTGACTCCTTTCACTGAAGGTTGTAAGCTGGAGGACAAGATGTTCTTTCTGATTTCCCAGCAAACTGCTTAGACCAGAGGCGTCCAACCTTGCCCATTTGAAGACTCGAGGACATCAACTTCCAGAATTCTCCAGCCAGCCATGTTGGCTGGGGACTTCTGGGAGTTGAAATTTTACTTTCTCCTGCAAAAAAAAAATACAGTGAGGAAAATGACAGAATAACAGAGCTGGGAAGGACCTTGGAAGTCTTCTAGTCCAGCCCCCTGTTTAAGCAGGAGACCCTTTACCAGGAATCAGCAACCTGCAGCTCTGGAGCCGCATGTGGCTCTTTCACCCCTCTGCTACAGCTCCCTGTCACTCAAAATATCACTCACAGCTGCCAATGTGTGACACTTGCCTGCATGCGATTTATTGAGCTTTTCAACCCCTGGAAGGCCAACCATGGATAAATCCAAGAAAAGAAAAGTTTCAGAAGAAAACAGAACGTTTAATTCAACTATATATGCTAGTTTTTTGTTTTTTTTTAAATTTGATTTATATGCCGCCCTTCTCCGGAGACTCAGGGCGGCTTACAATGCGCTAAGCAATAGCCTTCATACTTTTGTATATTTATACAAAGTCAGCTTATTGCCCCCACAAACTGGGTCCTCATTTAACCTACCTTAGAAAGGATGGAAGGCTGAGTCAACCTTGAGCCTTGGCGAGATTCGAACCTGCAGTAATTGCAGGCAGCTGGTCTTAATAACCAGCTTAATAACAGGGTGCCTTAGACCACTGTACTACCAAGGCTCTTTTTTTGTTTTGTGGCCACTCAAGAAATACTCAGGCACGGGAAGGGTTTTGTGGCTCCCGGTGTTTTCTTTTCTGTGGGAAACGGGTCCAAATGGCTCTTTGAGTGTTTAGGTTGCAGACCCCTGCCCTATACTATTCCAGACAAATGTTTCTAATCTTGTCTACTTTGAAGGAGAATTATTTGTAGCACAGGATTGAAATGAGGGGTCCTTGGTGCTCTCTGACTTTGCTTGCCTGCATGTTGGCTGGGGAATTCTGGAATTCCACCAGTCTGAAGCTAACAAGGTTGGACACCTCTGTCTTAGATCTTTGGTAGAGTATGACAGAACAGCGAACTAACAATTGTTCCCTCAAAAATTGCAGCTTTGGGTGAGTTGTTATGGGATAGCCCAAGAACTGAAGCAACAAGGAATTTATTTATTTTTATTTTATTTATTTGTCAAGCATATATAAGATAACAGAGAAAAGTATAAATGTGATTTTGAATACATGAAATGGATACCAATAAATAGGGACAGTAGGACAGGGACGGTAAGCACGCTGGTGCACTTATGCACGCCCCTTACAGACCTCTTAGGAATGGGGTGAGGTCAACAGTAGACAGTCTAAGGTTAAAGTTTTGGGGGTTTGGAGAAGAGACCACAGAGTCAGGTAGTGCATTCCAGGCATGGACCCCTCTGTTGCTGAAGTCGTATTTCCTGCAATCGAGTTTGCAATGGTTTACCTTAACTTTGTATCTATTGTTTCCTCGTGTATTGTTGTGGTTGAAGCTGAAGTAGTCATTGGCAGGTAGGACATTGTGGCAGATAATTTTATGTACTATGCTTAGGTCAGACCGAAGTCAGCGTAGTTCTAAGTTGTCTAAGCCCAAAATTTCAAGTCTGGTGGCATAAAGGATTCTATTGCGTGTAGAGGAATGGAGGACTCTTCTCGTGAAATATCTCTGGACTCTCTCAATTGTATTAATATCCGATTGTATTAATGTAGAATTGTTCCTCGTAATGAAGAATAACCAGATGTTTCTCCTGGATGTTTCTTTGAAGTCATGCATGCTGAAATACAAAACAAAGCAGACAATTTCCCTATTCCTGCCCTTCACCAGAGTTCCTGATCTCTGTCATTTTCTCACAGCTCTTTCCTGCATAGGGTCCCATAACCTCATGACCCAAGATGAATGCAACATTAAAAATAAATAAATAAAATAAATAGCTGCAGTGTCCTCTACTGACAGCATAGTGTTGCCGTGTTTGCCAAGGCACCGAAAGATTCGCCTTCCCTTCCCCTGATTGATTAACGAGTGCTTTCATTAATATTAATATTATCGGTGATATAATATTAATGATTTTAAATTAGCTCAACAAATGCACCCTCGTGGAAAACCTGCTGGCCAAATATAATTATTGGTGATGAAATTTTTAAAACAGGGTAATTGGGAGAAGTTGGCAAGCAACCCTTCTCGGTCCTACAGGATGGTCCTGAATTTTGCATGATGGATCTGTCACGCAACATGAGATGACTGGAAGATGGTTCAGCTGGGAGCTTTGATCCGAAAACATTTGGGCCAAATGCTCTGAATGGAATTACAGTTCGGAGTTGGATTGACAGTTTAGGTCTATTTGCTGGGGGGTGGGTGGGAAATATCCTCCCCAAATTCAACGATATCCGTTGAATTTTCTCGTTTTCTCATAAGCCCAGTCCTTCTTTTCACTTCAGACTGACTCAGAAAATCAAATCAGAGCAATTCAATAGTTCGAATCAAAGCATCAAATCAGATGTAATTGCCTAAATAGGTTTGAATGGTTGGAACAATAATCTTCAGTTGAAACAATGATTGGATTTGAACTAAATCGGAGCTGATCTGCACAGCTTTTGCAATCCCCTATGGAAATTTTGTTGTACGTTTTGTTTTGGTTTTTTTTTTTTTTTTTTTTTTTTTTTTGTTATCTGCGACAATCAACAAGCTCTCAGCAAGTTATACTCATACCATTAAAACACACCTGGTGTAAGGAAGCCCTCATAAAAAAAAAAAGAACAAAAAGTTGAAACGGTAAAATAAATATAGTGGAAACAATCAAGCGAATAATGAAGGCAAAGGATTGGTAGCACCGAAGGATCAAAATGAAATGTCCATTTAGATGTCATTTTTTCTAAGGTCTAGAAGGTGATGAAAAGGCCGACTGAATTTAAGAGATAAGAATTTTGTAATCCTGGTGTCACCAATGGAAAAACAGTACCACCGTTTTCCTTTGCTCCAAACTATGAGCAGATTCACCCAGGAGTTTGTAGAGATTCTCAGTCATCCAGGACTTCCTTGTTTTTTCTTTTGAAGATGTTTCGCTTCTCATCCAAGAAGCTTCTTCAGCTCTGACTAGGATGGTGGGGAATGGAAGGATTGATACTCCTTGCAGACAGCTGGTCATTTGCATCCTTTTAAGAGGGTTTGGAGGTTTATCTGTGTCCTCAGGGCCACCTGAGCAGTGCTCCTGATTCCTGTAGTCCGCAATTTTTTCTCTGGAAATCCGTTCCTACTCCCACACCATTCAAACGGTGTCCAGTCCAAATTGTATAGCTAAAAGTCTGTAGCAGACTACAGGTACCATTAGCACCACACAGGTGACCCTGAGGACACAGATAAACCTCCAGGTGCTTCAGTGATCCTCTAAAAGGATGCAAATGACCAGTTGTCTGCAAGGAGTATCAATCCTTCCATTCCCCACTATCCTAGTCAGAACTGAAGAAGCTTCTTGGATGAGAAGCGAAACGTCTTCCAAAGAAAAAACAAGGAAGTCCTGGATGACTGAGAATCTCTACAAACTCCTGGGTGAATCTGCTCATAGTTTGGAGCAAAGGAAAACGGTGGTACGGTTTTTCCATTGGTGACACCAGGATTACAAAATTCTTATCTCTTAAATTCACTCGGCCTCTTCATCACCTTCTAGACCTTAGAAAAAATGACATCTAAATGGACATTTCATTTTGATCCTCCAGTGCTACCAATCCTTTGCCTTCATTATTCGCTTGATTGTTTCCACTATATTTATTTTACCATTTCAACTTTTTTTTTTTTTTACAAGGGCTTCCTTAGGCAGTCCAGTTGCCTCCTGAAAAAGCTCCTTTGGGATTCACCCAGGAGCTCCCCACCTGGCAGTTTAAAATTAAGATGGACAAGATGATCCTCCAGCCCCAAAACATGCATGGCTTTAAAGGTCAAAAACACCGCAGCTTAAATCGTCCGTCGATGCGGATAGGAATTCGCACCAGGGCCCAGAGCGCTGGTGTTACGTGCCTGTATTGGCAAGTCCCTGCCAATCGTTTGGCCGTTGCACTCTCTGGACTAATTGAAGCTTCTGTGCGGCCTTTAACTTTTCTGATCTATGACGTCTCATAAAATCTAAGAATGTTGAGCAATTATTCATCCAACCTTTTGCTGGAGGCAAAATCTGCTACAGCATTTCAGACAGACGACGATCCAGCTTCTTCGGTTTGAAGAACAGAAGAGCTTCACTTCTTAGGAGCAGAAAAATATATACCTTCCCTTTAGGAAATTGAGCATTTCTCGTTTTGATAGAAGATAATATTTGTAGCTCAGGGTTGAAAGGAGGGGTCCTTGGTGCTCTCTGAGCTTGGTCGTTTTCTGGCAGACGTTTCGTTACCCAACTACGTAGCATCATCAGCGCTAGAAGGGAGTCTGATCGAGAGTAAACCCGTCTCCCTTTTAGCATTGATGATGTTACCTAGTATGGCAAAGAAATGTCTGCAAGAAAAGCAACCATGCACAGTGAGCACCAAGGATCCCCCAAATCCCTACTCACAGTCACTTGTGCCCTAGTCATTTCCCGTCTTGACTATCGCAACGTGCTCTACATGGGGCTGCCCTTGAAGAGCATCCGGAAGCTCTACATGGGGCTGCCTTTGAAGAGCATCCAGAAGTTGATACAAAATGCAGCGCCCCACATGGTTCTATGCAGACCCCGGTGTGCACATGTATCACCTCTCCTGCAGGAGCTGCATCGGTGGCCAATTTGCTTCTAGGGTGCAATTCAAGATGTTGGTTGTCACCTTTAAAGCCCTTCATATGTGTGTCCTGCCCCAGCTACGGACCCCAAAGAAAGCAGCACACACAAAGTCTGTACAAACCTTAGTTTACTAAATTAAATCAGTCTTTTTCAAACAAAGGCTGTTAATTAACTTTCTTAACAGCCTGCAAGAATCCAAAGAATAAATAATCGTAATCTTACTATGGTTGGCAGAAAGCCCAGAAGCAATTTGCAGGAAACTGATAAGAGAACTAAGATCAGGACGCGAAGGAGAGTGAACGAAGTTGTTCCCTGCAAATTGCCTCAGTCGTCCTCCTTCCTTCAATAGGCTAAGGGAGTGGCCAATTAGCCCCAAGCCTTACTCTCGAGCCTTACTCCTCCTGAGGAGCCACTCCTGCCTTTTGGCAGCTCTGTGCGCCCATGCATCAAGAACAGGCTCCTCCTCTTCTTCCTCTTTACTTAAAGGAGCTTCTGGAGGTTCTGAAGGCCCTGGCTGAATCCCCGCCTCTGGCACCACATCTTCTCCAGCCTCCTCATTGTCCGACTCGAGTGCCAGCTGCACAGGCTGCTGGCGCAACACCACACCAGCCTCCTCACTGTTGGAATCAGCTACTAGTTGCACAGGCTGCTGACGGGCTAAATAAATAAAATAAATAAAACAAATAATAGGTTTCTCTCTTTCCCTTTCAGGTTCCTCATTTCAAGGTTGCTCCAGAAGAGTTCCTCAAGCTTCAGTTCCAGAGATTCACAACTTTGAACCTCCATCCCAGCAACACGGACATCAGTGTCGCCGTTTCTGGGATCTTGAATTTCTTCAACTGCACCACTGCCTGCCTCATCTGTGCCAAAGCTGAATGTAAGAACCATCCTCTAAGTTCCCCGTCAGTAAACATTTACCTTTTGCCCCTCAATTATTATTTTTTTTGCTTTAACCCAAGTCCACCACATATGATGAAATGTGCCGGTTTTTTTAAATTACATTGTCACTGTCAGAAAATTTCTCCTTATTTCCAGGTTGAATCTCTCCTTGTTTAGTTTCCATCCATTATTCCTTGTCTGGCCTTTGGGTGCTTTGGAGAATAGCTTGACCCCCTCTTCTCTGTGGCAGCCCCTCAAATATTGGAAGACTGCTATCATGTCTCCCCTGGTCCTTCTCTTCAGTAGACCAGGACTGAAGCTTCTTGGATGAGAAGCGAAACATCTTCAAGGGAAAGCAAAGTCCAGTTGCCTTGGTAAAACACCTTTGGGCCAAGCCATTGAGCAATTGGACAGTGTTTCAACCTTTCCAGCAGTGAAGCCTTCAGTCGGTGTTCCTGGATGTACAACGCACACATTATCAGGGATAGGTTCTACTTACCTTTACTACCGGTTCGCAGCAGGGCCGCAGCGGGGCGCATGTGCAGAAGCGTTCTGATGACATCGGGGTCGGTGGGCAGAGCCTCCTGACAGTTTTACTACAGGTTCGATAGAACCGGTCCGAACCGGGGGCAACCCACCACTGACACGTACCTTAACCAGGGGTGAAATGCTCCCGGTTCAGCCCGGTTCAGCCAAACCGGTAGCAATGTCGGCCGATGATTCGGAGAACCGATAGCGATGGCAGCTCGAGGGTCCGCCCACCCACCAAGTCATCATTACTTCCTGGTTTTAATCAGGAACTAACCTGTTCTTTACCCTCTGTGCATACACATACGCAGAGGGTCGGCGTGCACACATGACGTGCGCACACGCAGGGTTTGCGCATATGCAGAGGGTTGGCACATACGCAGAGGGTTGGCGCATACGCAGAGGGTCGGCGTGCGCACATGACATGCATGCACTTCCGAACTGGTAGGGAAGGTAAGTAGATTTCACCCCTGACCTTAACCCACTCGTATCCTTGTGTAAACCCAAGACATGGCACACTAGCGCAGTGGAACATACTTGCTGGGGAGTAATACAGATGCTTAGTGTTTAATTTCTTCTCCGCTTCATTTGTTCTTTCGTTTAACTGGCTAGAACAGCTCAGAAAGGAGATTGCTTTTAAAATAGCACGTCACCCACCATTAATTGAGTCAGGCTGATTGCTTTTAATCACGTGTGACTGAATGAGCTGGCTGCCAGCTGAGTTGCAGCAGGGAAGAGGGCTCAGGGATAAACTGTGACATCAAACTACAAGCCTAAATTATGGGCAGCCTTGGCGATATCCCAGTTTATAATAGGACCAGGGGGAAAAGTGGCAGAACCTTTTCCCATTCTTTTTCACACCGCCTTGAATTCTTTCTCAAATCAAGACGCACCTCTGTAAAATGAGCACGGTGAATGTTTTTCTTTCTCTTGTGATTTAAATTCTCTTTATCGAACCTGGATAAGATTGAACGGAGAAAAAGTCCGCTGTGTCCTTATTTAAAAGCCAGGCGCCGAAGTGTTTTTATTGTTGTTTGCAAGAAGTTTTTGCTTTTTAATCTATTTTTTACTTAAAACAGAACAACTTCCATATTGATTGAGGCTACTTAGGAGGAAAAGGAAAACACTTTTTCACACGCATTCATCTTGCTAACCTTGCTAGCCTTTAATCAAGTTGAGCAGCTCTTTTGCTGTTTTCTGAAGCAGCGCAATTAGATTCTGGTGACCGCAGTGAGACCATCTTTTTCAAGATCTTTGAAAAAGATCTTGAGGTACGTCGCCACATTTCAAGAATCCACCACCACTTACTGATAATTGACAGAAGGACCAGTCAGTGTTATGAGAAAGTAAACATAGCTTTGTCAAAACATGGCTAAGTCCATCTTGCCAGCATTCCATCTCGTGTTGTGGTCTCCACCAGATACATCTAAGACAGGGGTGGGATTCTATTGGTTTGGACCAATTTGGACCGGTTTGGGCGAACCGGTAGCTCTGACGATCAGCTGGGCCCACCCACCCC
The DNA here is from genome assembly GCF_059756535.1 of Pantherophis guttatus. NCBI lineage: Eukaryota > Metazoa > Chordata > Lepidosauria > Squamata > Colubridae > Pantherophis > Pantherophis guttatus. The sequence continues at coordinate 28,108,944 of NC_142071.1, read as the reverse complement.
TGTGCTTTACTCACCTATATCTTCTCAGCTGATCCGCGCAGTTTGCTGCGCCTCAACTGTGTTACTGTTGTGGTCCGCCACCAGCCTGCGGAGCTGGCAGCGTGGAGTCTGGGGAAGGCCTGGACAAGGGCTCTGCATCAGAGGCAGAGATGGGGCTAGGGCCATCTGGGAATGATGTGCGGACTCCGGAGCCCCCAGAGTCGGACAGCAGAGAGGCAGAGGAACAGGAGGAGCCTGTTCCTATTGCACACATGTGCAGAGCTGCCAGATGGCAAGAGCAGCTAAAGCAAAAGGGACGACTCAGGAGTAAGGCCAGGAGATGATTGGCCCCTCCCATAAGGCTTAAAAGAGAAACAAAGGCACTTGGGGCCTTTTGCAGGAAAGCAAAGTTGCTAACTCTGTTTCCAGTCAGCGTCTCTTGTTTGTTTCTGAACTTTGTGGGGCTTTGCCAATAAGGCCTTTCGCAGGGTGTCAAAGAAGATAAAGGTTGGTGATTATCCTGAAGGACTTCTTCCGAAGGACTTGTTTTGCAATTTATTGGGACTCAGCTGGGAATGAATGTAATTCTCAGCTGTTACAATAAAATAGGTTTATTTGGGACTAATTGTGTCTTGTAATGACTCAGTAAGCCTAGGTCACAACAGTTACGCCACAGCAGCAGTGCGGAAGGTAAGTTTTAGTTAAACTGTGCACACATGCGCAGTGATCACTGAACCAGTTGTTAAACCTCTGCAGAGATTTTATTTATTTATTTATGTAATTTATATGCCACCCTTCTCCCGTAGGACTCAGGGCGGCTTACATAAACAAAAGAAGAATTACATAAACAATTAAAATCAGTTTAAAATTAAATTAAAAATCAATTAAAAATTATTAAAATTATTTGAAGTCACCCCTACGGATTCAGCCCGTTTGGTAAAAAAGCCACGTCTTCAATTCGCGGCGGAAGGAGAGGAGATCCGGGGCCATCCTGAGGCCGGTGGGCAGTCCATTCCAGAGGGTCGGCGCTCCCACAGAGAACGCTCTTCCCCTGGGGGCCGCCAGCCGACATTGTCTGACTGACGGCACCCTAAGGAGGCCCGCTCTGTGTGAGTGCACCGGATGGTGGGAGGGATGGTGTTACAAAGGGAGGGAGCCACCACAGAGAAGGCCATTCTTCTCTGTAGGAGAGGGGCCCACAACATTCCCTGCCTCCCTGCTCTTGTGGTTTGGGTGGATATAATCGAGAAAGACTGTCCTTCAGATAACCCTATATCATTTTTATCATCCCTTGGGAATGTTGAGTTGACTATTTCTTACACTAGAACGTTCTTCTTGTGTTTTAATGAAGAGAAGGACTAGGGGAGACATGATAGCAGAGTTCCACTATCTCAGGGGTTGCCACAAAGAAGAGGGAGTCAAGCTATTCTCCAAAGCACCTGAGGGCAGGACAAGAAGCAATGGGTGGAAACTAATCAAGGAGAGAAGCAACTTAGAACTAAGGAGAAATTTCCTGACAGTGAGAACCATTAATCAGTGGAACGACTTGCCTCCAGAAGTTGTGAATGCTCCAACACTGGAAGTTTTTAAGAAGAGGTTGGATAACCATTTGTCTGAAGTGGTGTAAGGTTTCCTGCCTAAGCAGGGGGTTGGACTAGAAGACCTCCAAGGCCCCTTCCAACTCTGTTATTCTCTTCTAACTCTTCGTACAGATAATCAGAACACAATAAATAACAGTGTCGGGAAATAAGCGAGAAAGTAGCATGGAGGTTGTAGGAGAAATTGCCACTCTTTGGACAGGCAATATTTCCCCATCTCTCTAGTACTGTGTATGGAAAGAGTAGGGTCTAATTTCATTCGGAGTGGGGGAATGGAGAACAGAAATCAAATTAGCAAAGGTCAAAGGGGGAACCTCCCGACCTTCCAATGCTACCAATCACCATTAAAAACGTGGACTCTTCCCCCCCCCTCCATTTATTACTTCGTGCATGGAGAGCTCTTAGCTGCTAATTGCTGCAACCAAAAGAAGAGCCATAAACAAGGTCAGGAGAGAAATCCAAATAGAGGCGATGGGAAGGAAGCAAGTTTTAGTAGCTGGAATTTGAGGGGGGAGAAAAGAAGAAGAAGGGAAGCTTCCCTTCCTTTCAAAATTGAGCACTTTTCAGCCGTTTAAGAAGAGGAGTTCAGCCAATTTATTGGGGAAGTCAGGGTGTTGTTCTGGTTGTTTTTTCCCCCCATTTTTCAAACATCCGTTTGGCGGCCTTTAAAAGAGAAAACCAGAGCAAAATGGAATCATACTGTTCTGCCCCAGCTACGGACCCCAAAGAACGCAGCACACACAAAGTCTGTACAAACCTTGGTTTACTAAATTAAATCAGTCTTTTTCAAACAAAGGCTGTTAATTAACTTTCTTAACAGCCTACAAGAATCCAAAGAATAAATAATCGTAATCTTACTGTGGTTGGCAGAAAGCCCAGAAGCAATTTGCAGGAAGCTGATAAGATAAACAAGACAAGACACAAAGGTATGTGAACTAAGTTGTTCCCTGCAAATTGCTTCAGTCGGCATTCCTCCTTAAATAGGCTAAGGGAGTGGCCAATTAGCCCCAAGCCTTACTCTTGAGGAGACCTCCTCCTGAGGAGCCACTCCTGCCTTTTGGCAGCTCTGCGCGCCCGTGCATCGAGAAGAGGCTCCTCCTCTTCGTCCTCTTCACTTATGGGAGCTTCTGGAGGTTCTGAAGGCCCTGGCTGAATCCCCGCCTCTGGCACCACATCTTCTCCAGCCTCCTCACTGTCCAACTCAAGCGCCAGCTGCACAGGCTGCTGGCACAGCACCACACCAGCCTCCTCGCTGTCGGAATCAGCTACTAGTTGCACAGGCTACTGATGGGCCGCAACACATTCACAGCTCCTATTTGCTCCTTTTTCCAGCAATAAATGCCTCTCACCTCCCTCCAGTGGAAGGAATCACAAAAGATTGCTGGTTGCACAAGGTATCCCTAAAATATACACTGCTTTATATCAAAGGCTAAAAAGGGGAGCGATGGGAACAGCGGGGGGGTTTTAAACCTACCCACTTGAACAGGGCTGAGCAGGGTTTTGACAGCTTAAGTGATGCTTAAGTGACAAGGGGAGGCCTCTTGTGTGCTGTGAAATTCCACCTCTTGTGAAATAAATTCTATATTTTTGCTATTGCCGTGCGATTAATCCTCAAATGGCTTCGCGTCTAGGTATAATGGGAAGAGAAGGAACAATATACCAATATGACACGAAGAGACCTGGGTAGACAGGCTGGTAAACACTGCGTTATGATTTTTCTTTTCTTTTATATTCCTTCGCTTTAAGACACTCTCGGGCTCGTTTTTGTGACTTCAATTGTTGCGCAGGCAGGAAAAATCCAAAGTTTTGATTATATTTTGTTGAGTGTTGCTTCTGTACGTTTTTCTGGCTAGCTGGCCGGTCCAGAATATTTGTCTCAAGTCATATCAGAAATGCGGGAATTACAAAGGGGGGAAATTATTCGTTTGAATTTTAAAAGATTGAAAACTTTAATAAAAACATAGATCGATATAGTTCTAGCACAAGGCTGGTGTCAGCACGTCAAGACGCATTTATCCTAGTGCTGACATGAGAAGGAGAACGCAAGTGTCTGCAACGGGACGGTTGCCTTTCACCTACTTATTTTAGCTGGAGATAATGTCCCCTAGGAGATGGATGGGAGGGGGGAAATTCTTTGAATTGGAGCAGTAGATTAGGGGTGAATGATTGGGAAGATGGCCAATGAATGCAGAGGAGTGGGGGAAGGAAGAGGAGGGATTTTGGGCCAGCACGTCAGTGCTGGCTGCATGGAGTCAGTATAAAAATTGCCGCGCTAAATAAAATGGAAGTTTGTTTCAAAAAGGACTTTGTTTGAGACGCAATTTATTTGAAGACGGCCTGAAAACCTGACAGCTGGGCCACATTGTTGGCAGGGATGTTTCCAACCAGCAAGTCATTCTCGTGAAGTGTTAATACCACTTTATAAGGCCTTGGTAAGGCCACACTTGGAATACTGCATCCAATTTTGCTTGCCATGATGTAAAAAAAGATGTTGAGACTCTAGAAAGAGTGTAGAGAAGAGCAACAAAGATGATTAGAGGCAGTGGTGTAATTCAATTTTTTTTTTAACTACCGGTTCTGTGGGCGTGACTTGGTGGGCATGGTGTGGCTTGGTAGACGTGGCTTGGTGGGCATGGCAGGGGAAGGATACTGCAAAATCCCCATTCCTTCTGCTCTTTAGAAGGCCAGATCCTGAAGGTGAAACTCAAATGCTTTGGCCACCTAATGAGAAGGAAGGACTCACTGGAGAAGAGCCTAATGATGGGAAAGATTGAGGGCAAAAGAAGAAGGGGACGATAGAGAATGAGATGTCTGGATGGAGTCACTGAAGCAGTCGGCGTCAGCTTCAATGGACTCCAGAGGATGGTAGAGGACAGGAAGGCCTGGAGGAACGTTGTCCATTGGGTCACGATGGGTCGGACACGACTTCGCAACTAACAACAGCAACAAACAATCTCCATCTAAAAAGCTTCAGCTTGATTTCAATCTTTTTGTAGGGGGCACTTGGCCAAATAATGGGTGGCCCAGATCATGTAACGGAATGATACTTAAGCAAATATTGATATGTAACTAGACAGATCTTACATTGGGTAATAAAAAGGAGAGCATGGGTCATTGGCTGTACATAACGGTCTAATCACTGGAAGGGGCCATCTTCTCCTTTCCATCAGACAGCAGAATGACTTGGATGCGTTTATATAATATATTACACAGATCTGGGGACATATGGCATGAGAGAAACAAAGGAAAAGAAAGATAAATGGAGGCCAGACTCGGTAGGAGGAACAGCATGTGTTTATCGCACTTAAAATCTGTTAATTATGTTGTCTTAAGGTAGTATTGCTGTTTTGATGCCCAGATCGCCACTCCCAAATTTTCTGATGCATTAGGAGAGTCTTCCAGTCCAATTAAAACCAGACTTCCTTGATCTTGAAGTGCTTTGACTGTATAGATCTCAACTCAACAAGCCCTGCTAGTTAGGGTCAAGTTATCCATGCTAAGGAAGTATTGTACCTTTTTTTAAGCAAGCAGGGCTATTTAACAGGAAGGAAGTTCCCCCAATGAGGATTTCAAAGCGATACTTCTAATTATGAAGAGATCAGGTTTGAAAGGACAATCCAATCAAACAAAGCAAGGGAGAGGGGAATAGGTTGAGTGCAGTAAAGCTAGCAAGACATAATTGTTTCAGAAAGGTCGTTTACGGGTGAGGGAACCGTCATGGATAGATCAATGTCTAGATGATACAGTGCCCCAAGCACGCAAAGGGTTGAACATGCAAATGGTCCAGTCCTGAAGATAGAACATTCCAAGTGGCTTCTTAATATCTCTTGGAGGAAGAGTTTTCTCAGATATCGTTGATGGTCCAACCAGTACTGTAGTCACCTCTTGTCTACTGGAAGGTCAGAGGTCCCAGGCTGACCAATTTGCTTTGTATTTTGAAGATAAAGTTGTCTGTAGTTCTTTGGATCAACGGGATATCACCAGGGGTGGGCTGCTGGGCAGTGGTGAAATCCAATTTTTTTTACTACCGGTTCTGTGGACGTGGCTTGGTGGACGTGGCTTGGTGGGCATGGCAGGGGAAGGATACTGCAAAATCTCCATTCCCACCCCACTCCAGGGGAAGGATACTGCAAAATCCCCATTCTTTCCCACTCCTGGGGGAAGGATATTGCAAAATCTCCTTTCCCACCCCACTCTGGGCCCAGCCAGAGGTGGTATTTGCCGGTTCTCTGAACTGCTCAAAATTTCCGCTACCGGTTCTCTAGAACCTGTCAGAACCTGCTGGATTTCACCCCTGCTGCTGGGGGTTTGCAGGGGTTCGGGAGAACCTCTAGTTAAGATTCTGTGCAGTTTGGAGAACCCCCAAATCCCACTCCTGGCAGGCCCTGCCCACCCCGCCCCTCCCAGGAGTCCCCACACGGCCTGTTTGGGAAGGCCAGAAATGGGCCCGTTTCTAGCCTCCAGAGGGCCTCTGGAGACTGGGGAGGCCATTTTCATCCTCCCGGAGGCTCAAGGAAAGCCTCCAGAGCCCAGGGAGGTCAAAAATGCCCCCCCCAGCCATGGTGCAGGAGGCTGACTAGGCCATGCCCACCATGGCCACGCCCACCCAGCAACCAGGAAGAGAACTCCTTGCTAAAATTTTTGAAGCCCACCCCTGGATATCGCCATGGGGAACAAAGCTCCGCATTGGCGACAGGAAGAGCATCCGGCCATTAAAACACTCAGCTCCATTCAGTTGCCCAGACTCCACACCGCAAGGGATAATGGAGGTCGTTAAAAAGAAGATGATGATATGGCCATGGGGACTGAATGAAAGATGGATGAACCCCAAAATATATAATCACATTAAAATGAACACCTGAGGCCCACAACATCTCTTCTCTAGAACTTTCTGTGTGTCAGGTTTCGATGTCGTCTCAATTAAAATAAATTGCATTTCCAAACACATAAGAAATCTTTCATTTTATTAAGCACGACAACCTGTCCCCAGTTGTGGCGTAGCCAATTCTGACTTCCTGACCCCAAACCTTCCCTTTCTGTTCCCCAATTCTCTGCGTCTCATTGGCCCTCTTCCAAATCACTCTCCCCATATCTACTACTTCAGCTCCCAGGAATGTCCCCCCTCCCATCTCATCTCCTAGGGGATATTATCTTCAGGGAAAATAAGTAGGTGAGAAGTCAAGCGGCCTCTTGCCAGCTGCCCCCTCTTCTCCTTCTTATGTCAGCACTAGAGTAAATGCAGGTTGAAGTGCTGACACTGTGTTTATGAAGTCCACCAGTAACAGGACAGCTTTTACCAAATGACCTTGTTCCCATGTTGTACATCTGTTGTGAATTTCACCACTGCTGTTTGTGAACCACGTTATGTGAATCCTAATTATTCTTGATGATCTGACGCTTAGTTCCTTTTTTAAAAAAAAATAAAAAAAATAAATCTCATTTTTGGAGTGGAGGATTGTTATTTTTCCCTCCTTAGAGATTTTACAAATAACAACCGGCATAAATTAAAGAGATTTTCTCCCAAAGCTGCAAAATTTTATTTCATGGCTGAGAGCTTTATCTCTATTGATTAACGTGATTGATTATAGACTCATTTATTACAAAATTAAAACCGTAGGCTTTAATCAATTACCATCCATTCTAATTACTGATCAGCTACATGAAAAGCGGAGGGAGGGAGGGGAAGATATGGACGATCGTGTTTTTAAAACAATGCTCCATAAGTTATTCATTGGAGAGAAACTATCACCTTCATTAAATATGCCTCAAATGTCACCTGTAGCAAATGGTTGTAATTTCAACTCTAATCCGTTAAATACAAAGCACTTCATCAGCAAAACACATAGTTTTCAGAGCAATTGATTCGAAGGAACTCTGCTTATCTTTCAGAGACATTTTGCTCTTTGGTGTTTAGGGATGTAAAGACTTCATGCCCAATCCTTCATGGATTTTATACCGCATCGGACCCTAGATGTCAATTTTGTCGGAAAACAATCTCTCACACAATATGGAACATCCTTCTCTTACACTAGATACCTTAAGGCAGGTGTGTCCAACCTTGTCACCTTGGAGACTTGTGAACTTACACTGAATTCCCCAGCAAACATGGTGTGGCTGGGAAGTTCTGGGAGTTGAAGTTCCACAGGTCTGCAATAGCAATAGCAATAGCACTTAGGCTTATATACTGTATTTTTCGGAGTATAAGACACACTTTTCCCCCCCCAAAAAAGAGGGTGAAAATCTGGGTGCGTCTTCTACTCCGAATGTAGCCCCACCCAGCTTCTCAAACGGACATTTCAGAGGCTGAAAAAAGCATCAGAAAAGAAGCTTTAGAAAAGAAGCCACCAAACAGAGCTTCAGAAAAAAAAGCCCCCAAACAGAGCTTCAGAAAAAAAGCCTCCAAACAGAGCTGCAGAAAAGAAGCCCCCAAACAGAGCTTCAGAAAAGAAACCCCTAAACAGAGCTTCAGAAAAAAAGCCCCCAAACAGAGCTTCAGAAAAAAAGCCCCCAAACAGAGCTTCAGAAAAAAAGCCCCCAAACAGAGCTGCAGAAAAGAAGCCCTCAAACAGAGTTTCAGAGGCTTTTTTTTTTCTGAAGCTCTGTTTCAGAGGCATTCAGAGGCAGGAAAAAGTTTTTTTCTGAAAGGGAGTTTCAGAAGTTTCAGAGGCAGAAAAAAAAGCAAAATAAAGCAAGGCACAGAGCTCACAACCAAGGAATCTGTTGCTAAAATTCACCTCTGGGAACAGCTGATTGGGGGTATTCCAGGAGGCCGATCAACCTGCCAATCAGCTTTTTTCTTATTTTCCTCCCCAAAAACTAAGCTGCGTCTTATACTCAGAAAAATACGGTAGTTTAAGTTTAACTTTATTGTCATCGTACATATATACACAGTATACCCATACAACGAAATTCACTTAACACCCAAAGACCAGGTCCAACACACATAACAATCCCCAAACACACTCCCCCCACACCACAAATTCCTCGCCCCTAAACCACCCAAACATCCACACAGCAGACCAAATAATGCTGTCTAACAGCTCACTGATGGTGGCCCTTTAGTTCATTGTTGAGTGCAATTATAGCTCTATATACCGCTTCACGGTGCTTTTACAGCCCTGTCTAAGCGGTTTACAGAGTCAGCATATTTGCCCCCAACAATCTGGGTCCTCATTTTACCTGCCTCGGGCGGATGGAAGGCTGAGTCAACCTTGAGCTGGTCAGGATCGAACTCCTGGCTGTGGGCAGAGTTAGCCTGCAATATTGCATTCTAATCACTGGGAAGGAAGGAAGGAAGGAAGGAAGGAAGGAAGGAAGGAAGGAAGGAAGGAAGGTAGGAAGGAAGGAAGGAAGGACAATAGTAATAGCACTTAGAATTACATTCTGCTTCACAGTGCTTTACAGACCCCTCTAAGCAGTTTACAGAGTCAGCCTCTTGTCCCCAACAATTTTATCCTCATTTTACCGATCTTGGAAGGACGGAAGGCTGAATCAGCCTTGAAGCTGGTGAGATTTGAACTGCCAAACTGCAGCTAGCAGTCAGCTGATGTAGCTTGCAATACTGCACTCTAACCACTGCGCCACCTCGGCTCTTCAAGCTGCCAATGTTGGATGGACACACCTGCCCTAAGCAATAGAAGTCCGAAATAACCTGCATCTCTTAAGCCAGTGACTTTTAAACTGTTTTTCACCAAATTACCCTCTTTTCAGTCTTTCTAGTATCATTATCCCATTCACACACAACCCCTTTCTCCAAAAATACAGATGCTATTGCTTTACGCAAGCCACTCAGGAGTGCCAGTCCCGAAATTGATCCTCAATTCACAAAGAAGCAATTACAAATGGTTCCATTATCCTCCTCCCTCCAGGATACATCCAAATTGCCCCTTTGGAAGTAATTCCGCTCCCCAGTTTAAGAAAGATCATTTTAGGGTGATTGCTCAAGTTGGATTATACATCAGTCAGGAATTCGGTTTGTTATGAAAAAAATAAAAATGAAACCATTTGTCGCAATTGTCTAGCACAGAGAATGCACTTGGGAACTTGGGGGCAATTTCAGAAAAAGTCCAATAAAAACACCAGAGAAACAAGAATTGAGAGGTTCTCTTTCTTGGTTCACACCAAGGGAAAAACAGTAGAAAAGAGGAAATAACGGTCACGATAGCAACCTAACATTGTGTCCCATCGTTATCGCTCTCTGATCGATTTTCCAGTCTGATGCTTTCCAGCTGTTCCCAGGGGCCCCCACACATCTGGAGAGTTTAACAGCAGGTTAGGGAAGGTTGTTCTGTGGGATTAAAAGCGATGTGGCTTCTTGGAAGGAAGATATAACTGGAGCCTGCTATGTTTTGCTAGTTAACCTATACAGCAGGGGTGAAATGTAAAATTTGTTACTACCGGTTCTGTGGGCATGGCTTGGTGGTGGTGGGGGGGTAATGTGACTGGGTGGGTGTGGCCAACTTTTTTTAAAAAAACTTTTCAAAGCATTTTTTCTAATGCTTTGAAAAGCCTCTGCCAATCCGGCAGCTCAGCTGGGATCGTCAGAGACTTTTCAAAGCATTTTTTTTACCATCTCTTCGGCCAAGAGGTTGCAGAAAAAAATGCTTTGAAAAGCCTTTGAGGATCCCAGCTGAGCCGCGCGATCATCAGAGGCTTTTTTTTTTTTTTTACTTTTAAAAGCATTTTTTTTGTCGGAAGAGGTTGTAGAAAAAATGCTTTCAAAAGTAAAAAAAAAAAGCCTCTGATGATCGCGCGGCTGAGCTGGGCATGGTGGGGTGGGGGGGACAGGGATTTTTGCTACCGGTTCTCCGAACCACCCGCCGCCATCGCTACTGGATCGGGCGATCCAGTCCGAACCGGGAGCATTTCACCCCTGCTATACAGGCATTTGAGTTTTGAGAGACAGACCTTACCTTAGTGATGGTGAACCTTTTCAACACCGAATGCCAAAAAGGTTACACGGAAATGTCATACATGCATATGCATGCTCATTCGGGCTGCACTCCGGAAAAGCCAAACTTCTGGGTTCTAGCGTGCATGCGCACCCAACGATTAACTAGCCGGCGCACATGCGCAGGCCAGTTTTCGGCACTGCTGCACACATGAAGCAATCACACTCCGGAAAAGCCGAACTTCCAGGTTCTAGGGCACATGTGTGCCTGACAATCAGCTGGCTGGCGTGCATGCACACATCAGTTTTCAGCACTGCCACGCTCACGAAGAACAGCTGATCATCATGCACGCATGTGCGCCAGAAACCCAGAAGACAAACAGGCAAGGCTGCACATGCCAGGTGACATGGCTTCGTATGCCGCTTTGGGCACGCGTGCCATAGGTTCACCATCACGGCCCTAGACGCTGAGCTTGTTGATCGAAAGGTTGGCAGTTCAGCAGTTCGAATCCCTAGTGCCGCGTAACGGGGTGAGCTCCCGTTACTTGTCCCAGCTTCTGCCAACCTAGCAGTTTGAAAGCACATAAAAAATGCAAGTAGAAAAACAGGGACCACCTTTGGTGGGAAGGGAACAGCGTTCCGTGCGCCTTTGGCGTTGAGTCATGCCGGCCACATGACCACGGAGATGTCTTCGGACAGTGCTGGCTCTTCGGCTTTGAAACGGAGATGAGCACCGCCCTCTAGAGTCGGGAATGACTAGCACATATGTGCGAAGGGAACCTTTACCTTTAATAAGTCAATCAGGCCACTGCAATAATATTTGTTGTATTTGTTGAATTTCTTCACATTGAATTGACAAGTGAAGAGTAATCATACGGGGAGTGTGGGGAGGGACATCCTTCAACCAAGAAAGCACCCACTAAGGTGAACGGCCTTTCTGATTATTTTCATTTAACTAAGAGAAAGATGGACAACCATTTAGATAGGAGCCAACAGTGTGCACCAGCTGCCAAAAAAGCCAACACAGTTTTGGGCTGCATAAAGAGAGGGATAGAATCAAGATACGTGAAGTGTTAATACCACTTTAAAATGTGTTGGTAAGGCCACACTTGGAATATTGCATTCAGTTTTGGTCACTACAATGTAAAAAAGATGTTGAGACTCTAGAAAGAGTGCAGAGAAGAGCAACCAAGAGGATTAGGGGACTGGAGGCTAAAACATATGAAGAACGGTTGCTGGAATTGAGTATGTCTAGTTTAATGAAAAGAAGGACTAGGGGAGACATGATAGCAGTTTTCCAATATCTCAGGGGCTGCCCCAAAGAAGAGGGAGTCCAGCTATTCTCCAAAGCACCTGAAGGCAGGACAAGAAGCAACGAATGGAAACTAAGTAAGGAAAGAAGCAACTTAGAACTAAGGAGAAATTTCCTGACAGTTAGAACAATTAATCAGTGGAACAACTTGACTCCAGAAGTTGTAAATGCTCCTACACTTGGCGTTTTTAAGATGTTGGATAATCATTTGTCTGAAGTGGTGTAGGATTTCCTGCCTGGGCAAGGGGTTGGACTAGAAGACCTCAAAGGTCCCTTCCAACTCTGTTATTCTATTCTATTCTATTGCATGACCATATGATATGATTCGATATTTGAGCTTTTGATAGAAGTATGTTATGTTATGGGGTAAGCTTACAGAAACAAATCCTGCGCTACGTTTTCCCAGATTTCTTTTCAACTGATTCGACCTAACCTAATCACGTTGGGTGCGGAAAGGTTGCTGATGGATGAAACTTCCTATTGAATCTGTGCTCCTCTCCCCTTGCAGGCCTTCTAAACTTAGAAAAATTGCTCCGGCAGTTCCTTATCTCAAAGGAAACTCTCTCAGTTCGGATGTTGGATGAAAGCTGGGATCCCACACCATTGCTAAAAGAGATCAGGGATGACAAAACAGCCACCATCATTGTCCACGCCAATGCTTCCATGTCCCACGTGATCCTCAAGAAGGTAAGAACAGGGGATGCTGTTGCAAGGTTGGGATAGGATTTGCATGTTAGCATTTGGAACTTGGGTTCAGGAAATTAAGGAACGGGGAGAATTTATATGTTGGGATAATTCTCCCGTGAAATGGAGCTAGAGCCAGATATTTCTCTCTCTGGGTGCAATGAGAATATACTTGAATATATAGGTTCAAGTGAATGACAGATGCATATGTGTACAAAGGACAGACTCTGTTTTTTCTGCAATGTATTTGTAAGTAAATGCAGAGGTTGGCTGATCTTTTTCTGCTTTGCTCAGTAAGGGCACATTCTGGATCATAACAGATTTTAATGAACATTGTATTCAGTAAAGATAGAAGTACCATGATAGCACTTGATGTTAATAAAATCAGCTTACTGGGTTCATAATTCAGATACAGTTTTGGTTGTTTTTTTAAAAACTGCTGTGAATTTTTTTTTTTTTTTAAATTGATTTATATGCCGCCCTTCTCCGGAGACTCAGGGTGGCTTACAATGTGCTCAGCAATAGCCTTCATCCTTTTGTATATTTTATACAAAGTCAGCTTATTGCCCCCACAAACTGGGTCCTCAATTTACCTACCTTAGAAAGGATGGAAGGCTGAGTCAACCTTGAGCCTGGTGAGATTCGAACCTGCAGTAATTGCAGGCAGCTGGTCTTAATAACCAGCTTAATAACAGGGTGCCTTAGACCACTGTACTACCTAGGCTCTTGGTAGTACTTGGTAATTATTTCCATTGACTAGTGTTATTTTTCAGGAAAAAAAGTTTAATTGATGTAGACCTTTTAGCTACTTCTAAAAAATTGTCCACACTTGCCAAATACTGCTATAGTACTTCATTATTTTTTTTTATTCTAACATGTAAGAAAGCTTGGTTTTGACATGTAATCTTGGGACTTCAAAAGACAATGTGGAATCTCTCAGTACATGTGCATTGGCACAGATGAGTGGTATTTTAATTAAATTTTAATTGGAATGAAGATGCTACTCTCATCATATACAATAAATATGTAAAAATGCCAAAAAAAAAAAAAAGAGACAGAGAGAGAGAGAGAGAATATATCTGCTGAACAAAACTCCGCATTGGTGACAGGAAGAGCATCTGGCCAGTAAACATTCAGCTCCATTCAATTGCCCAGACTTCACTCCACAAGGGATTATGTGGTCATTAAAAGAAGATGATGAGTTCTCACGTGAAATGGATTTTCTAAAACCATAGAATTCAGAGAAGAAAAATTCAAAGACCGTGGCACGAACTTCCATCTGTCCAAAAATTAGTTGAGCTTTCCAATCTTCGAGAATGTTCTGTTCTACATCAGTAGTCATTTCCTCTCCCTGACTTTCTATTTTCTCCACGCGTTCTGAAAAAAAAAATATATGTATTGTTTTCTTGCTTTTTTGGAGATTTGTTATGAGTCAGAACAGTGGGCCCTTCAGGCTTTTGAAGAATTTGGCAGTGTTCCTGAACAGTCTGAAGAGTCCGTCAAAAAAAGGGGAACAAAATAAACAACATATAAACAAGCATTTAAATCCACCTCTTCCTCGTCATAAGAGCCCTGGTGGCACAGCAGACTAAAGCACTGTTATTAACATTCAGCTGCCTGCAATTACTGCAAGTTCAAATCCCACCAGGCTCAAGGTTGACTCAGCCTTCCATCCTTTCTAAGGTAGGTAAAATGAGGACCCGGTTTGTGGGGGCAATAAGCTGACTTTGTATAAATATACAAAAATATGAAGGCTATTGCTTAACGCATTGTAAGCCGCCCTGAGTCTCCGGAGAAGGGCGGCATATAAATCAAATATAAATAAATAAATAAATAAATAAATAAATAAATAAATAAATAAATAAATAAATAAAAAATCACACATTGCCCTACCATTGGGCAGGACCTTTTGAGGGTGATAGTGACTTCACAAGCTTGGGCCTTGAGATAAGGCACTTTTGATGCTGCCTAACTTATGTGGTATCATCTGCATATCTGAGGTTGTTGATATTTCTTTCGGCAATCTTAATTTCAACTTGTGATTCATCTATCCCTGCCTTTCTCATCATGTGCTCTGCATACGTATGGCTCAGTGGTGGGTTCCTCCCGGTTCCTGTCCGGTTCGGCCGAGCCGGTAGCGGTGACGATATGACGTCACCGAACCGATTCTCCCCCTCCCCGCCCTCCCACCCACGTTATTCTTACCTTTTATTTGGTCCCACCCCCAATCTATTGCTGCCTCCTGAGTCCCAGCTGATGACTAGAGGGAAAAAAAACTGTTTAAACTCTTGCCGCGGGGCTTCAAAGGGCCGTCCTACAGCTGATCAGTGTTAAAAGCAAACAAATGAGTCGGGTCGTAAGTGCGAGGACTGGTCGTAAGTGTGAGGACCTTCCAGAAATGACTCTGACCACCTAGCCCACCTAGTCACATGACCTCCAAGCCACACCCACAAATTAAGCCACGCCCACAGAACCGGTAGTAAAAAAATTTAGAACCCACCCCTGGTATGGCTGTGAAAGTTGGACCATAAGGAAGGCTGAGCGCCAAAGAATGGAGGCCTTTGAACTCTGGTGCTGGAGAAGACTCCTGCGAGTCCCTTGGACTGCAAGGCCATCAAACCGGTCAGTCCTAGAGGAGATCAACCCTGAAGGGCAGATCCTGAAGATGAAACTCAAAAACGTTTTCCCCACCACCACATTGTGGTGCAGGAGGTCAACGAGGCCATGCCCACTATGGCCACGCCCACCCAACAATCAGGCAGAGAACCCCTTGCTAAAAGTTTTGAAGCCCATCCCTGCTTACCTCAAGATGAACTTATTTGAGGCCGTGAGCTTCTATTATTCATTGCCATTATTCTCTAATGCATGGCATCCGTGGTGCACCGAAAGAACCATATACAACACTTCAGATCATTGCTTGGGAGAGATAGTTTTCCCCAAGAACAAAGAAATTGGGTGGCCATTTCTTTTGGGTAGTTTTATGTTCTCCACAGAGTTCAAAGATAAGGAGCTTCGGCTTCGGAGAGATAGAGGAAGATGTAAAGATAGGGATACATGCTCAGCATAGAGAACAAGGACCAAAGAACAGAAACTAGTCAAGGAAAAAATTAACCTAGAACTAGGGAGAAATTTCCTGATGGTGAGAACAATTCAGAAGAGATTGGACAACCATTTTGTCTGGAACGGCATCCTGCTTGAGCAGGGGGTTGGACTAGAAGACCTCCAAGGTCCCTTCCAACTCTGTTATTCTCCTACTCTTCCTTCCTTCCTTCCTTCCTTCCTTCCTTCCTTCCTTCCTTCCTTCCTTCCTTCCTTCCTTCCTTCCTTCCCCATCACTGGAGGTTTTTAAGAAGAGATTGGGCAGTCATTAGTTTGAAATGGAATAGGGTTTCCTGCTTGAGCAAGGGTTGGAGTAGAAGACCTCCAAGGTCCCTTCTCCTACGGTTATTCTCATACTCTTCCTTCCTTCCTTCCTTCCTTCCTTCCTTCCTTCCTTCCTTCCTTCCTTCCTTTCCCTCCCTCCCTTCCTTCCTCCCTTCTTTCCTTCCTTCCTTCCTCTCTCCCTCCCTTCCTTTCCATCCTTTCCCTCCCTCTCTTCCTTCCTTCTTTCCTTCCTTCCTCCCTCCCTCCCTTCCTTCTTTCCTTCCTTCCTTCCTTCCTTCTTTCCTTCTTTCCTTCCTTCTTTCCTTCCTTCCTTCCTTCTTTCCTTTCCTTTCCTTCCTTCCTCCCTCCCTCCCTCCCTCCCTCCCTCCCTTTCCATCCTTTCCCTCCCTCCCTCCCTTCCTTCTTTCCTTCCTTCCTCCCTCCCTCCCTTTCTTTCCTTCTTTCCTTCCTTCCTTCCCTCCTTCCTTTCCATCCTTTCCCTTCCTTCCTTCCTTCCTTCCTCTCTCCCTCCCTCCCTTCCTTCCTTCCTTCCCCATCACTGGAGGTTTTTAAGAAGAGATTGGGCAGCCAATAGGGTTTCCTGCTTGAGCAAGGGTTGGACTAGAAGACCTCCAAGGTCCCTTCCAACTCTGTTAGTCTGCAAAGTCACTCTCCTTGATCAGTCAACACAGGTGCAGAGGCCGGCTTGTCTTGCATCCATGGAGCCAAGTCCAACGCCAATAACATTTGCCTGGTTCTTTGTCGAGATCCTTGTCAAGGAACGGCGTCTCCTAAGCACAGCGCAGCACTGTTTTAAGCACCCAGCTCCCGGGACCAGCGTCAGAGCTGCGCATGTGCGCGCATTGGAAATCAAAGGCGGGTTTTGTTTGCAGCCCCTTGATGGCTTGTGTTCTGTGTGGGAAATCAGAGCCAAGATATGGGGTTTCTCGGCTGCTCCCGTCTCTCTGCTCTCTCTCTGCTCAAGTTAATAAAAGATTTGAATGAATCCTCTCAGTATTGAGGGCTATTCCTTTATCCTGTTGCCATAGCGATATCGCACAATGCACAGCGACAGAACCAATGGGATTCGGGAGGCCTGTGCAACTTTTCCTCATCCTTTCTTGGAGATTTTTCTCCTCTCGTGCCCAACCTAAAGCCGTTTCAAGATTGCAAGGGTTACATGGATGTTTCTTTAAAACCGGGGTTCTTAATTTGGTTCATTTAAGACCGAGATGCTTACAGAAGATTGTCTGGGGGGAAAGAATAAAATCAGCCGATATAGTTGTGGCAGGCCTGGTCTGATCTGATCTTCTTGAAAAGATAGCTCAACCAATTGTCCTTCTGAGAACCCCTCTCTAAGGAGGGCACACTTGGTCAAGAGAGGTGGCAAGGATCATCAAGTAGTTGTTGGCATGGACCAGGATTTGCCAGAATCTATCTATCTATCAACCCCTTTGCCACCAGTTGTTCTCGCGATTTTATTGTACTTCACGCTTGACAAAATTTTAGTGTCATGCAATAAGTGAACCCTATGTGTTTGCCTATTATTTCTCATCTATAAAATATTTATTGGGCTGAGTTCCACAAAGGTGTTTCCAGAAACAATTTAGTCCATGTTCTCAATAAGACTCATCTAACGTAAGATAAGGGAGTAAAGAGTCCCTATGGATTTTACTCCGCTAGTCGTACCTCACTCTAAGGGGTCGTCTCATCTCCGTTTCCTAGTCAAGGAAGCCAGGGTTGCCGGAAGAGCTTCTGTGGTCATGTGACCAGCATGACATCACAGAGAACGTTTTCCTTCTCACCAAAGTGGTACCTATTTATCTACTTGCATTTGCATGCTTTCAAGCTGCTAGGTAGGCAGGAGCTGGGCTGAGGATGGGAGCTCACCCACTGCCTGGCACTTGGGTCTCGAACATGGGCTACCAGCTTTCCAGTCAACTTAACCGCTGAGCCACTATGCCACCCAGAGGTGGGATTCACATACTGTAGCAACCAGTTCGCCCAGCACCGGAAATGTGAGCGTGCGTGCGTGCATGCGTGCGGCGTCAAACAACATAGCAATTAATTCACGCGTGCCGTCCACACATGCGACATCAAAGAACATGGCAAGTCGCTCATGCACACCGTCCACACATGCGTGCAGCATCAAAAACACAGCGATATAGGACGGGATTGTGCCCGGGCAACTGGGAAGGCCCACTCGCAGGTCACCACTACCGATTCGCCCGAACCGGCCCGAACCGGCTGAATATCACCTCTGATGCCACCCCTCGTCTAACATAAGGATTTTTAAAATCCACATGACATTTGACTTTGTTGTGTCACAAATATCCATGCCACCCAAAACTCAGGGCACGTTCTTCTTAACTCCAAAAGCCGCCTATTTCTCAGAAGCCCCCCAACTCTTCCATCCGAACCAAACAGCAAACTGCCGAATACAATTTCAAGTTGGTTACACTCCAGGTGTGGGTTCTACTTACCTTTACTACCGGTTCGCAATGGGGCCGCGCATGCGCTCTTCTGCGTAAGCACAGAAGCTTCTGCCCACGCGCAGAAGCATTTGGGTGACGTCAGGGTCGGTGGGCGGAGTCTCCCGACGGTTTTACTACCGGTTCTATAGAACCGGTGCAAACTGGGAGCATCCACCACTGGTACACCCCAATCCTCCTCTTTTCTTTGTATCTTGTAACACCTTATATTTAACTTGTGGTTACTTCCCCTGCCAAACAATTTTAGATATATCTTTCTGCCTCTGTTTAAATGGCGCATCAGTTGTCAAAACAGGTATTGTCTGAAAGAAAAACATCCTTCCAGACAAGACACTCATTTTTATCACAGAGATTCTTCCCAGCAATGACAGTAGTAATTTCTTCCATCTTAACATATCTTCTTTATCTTCATTCCATGTCTTGATATACTTATTTAGAAGACACATACGATTTGTATTTGTCATTGGGTTGTTGTTTTTTCTTGCTGGCATTTTCCTGCAATTGCATTGCAGTTATTAACTGATCAATCAAGGACTGATCCATTGCTGGCAATAGGAATTGACTGATTGGCTTGTCACTTGAGCCTTATATAGTGGGCCAAGAGAGAGTGACAGGCCCAAAGTCATCCAGCTGGCTTTCATGCCTAAGGAAGGATTAGAACTCAGCGTCCCCTGGTGATTTTCCTCAAAATCGCCTAGTTGACTTCATGCATAAGATGAGACTAGAACTCACCATCTCCTGGTGATTGGCCCAAAGCCACCCAGCCAGTTTCCATGCCTAGAGCAAGACTAGAATTCATTGTCTCCTGGTGATTTTTCTCCAAGTCACCCAGTTGACTTCATGCCTAAAATGGGAACTAGAACTCCCCATCTCCTGGTGATTGGCCCAAAGTCACCCAGCCAGTTTCCATGCCTAGAGCAAGACTAGAACTCATTGTCTCCTAGTGATTTTTCTCCAAGTCACCCAGTTGACTTCATGCCTAAGATGGGACTAGAACTCACCATCTCCTGGTGATTGACCCAAAGTCACCCAGCCAGTTTTCATGCCTAGAGCAAGACTAGAACTCATTGTCTCCTGGTGATTTTTCTCCAAGTCACCCAGTTGACTTCATGCCTAAAATGAGACTAGAACTCACCATCTCCTGGTGATTGGCCCAAAGTCACCCAGCCAGTTTTCATGCCTAGAGCAAGACTAGAACTCATTGTCTCCTGGTGATTTTTCTCCAAGTTACTCAGTTGACGTCATGCCTAAGATGGGAACTAGAACTCACCATCTCCTGGTTTCTAGCCTGGTACCTTAATCACTAGTCCAAACTGGTTCTCTTACATTTGTCATAGTGCTACCCAGGTATTTTATTGATTCATTAAATTTATATGCCACCCACCTCACTACTCTGGGTGGCTTACCTTCTTAACTTACCTTACCTTTTACCTTCTTCTCAATCTTAAAACTTGTTTTATTATTCATCCGTTCTGTTTGGCCAACTTCTTTTCAATCCGTACCTTCTCCCGGAAGATTCTGAGAGGCACGAATGCCTCATTGTCTGACACAACCATCTTGGCTTCCACCCACTAGCACACTTGTTTCCAGCAAGCCAAGGAAAATAATTGGTGGCGTTTCTTTCATTACCTGTCCCTGGAATCGAAAAGCACCTGGTTTCAAAGCTAGAAGCAGAAAAAGACAGACGTGCCTGCCCATCCCAAGCTTAAAAAGGAAAAACATAATGGTGCAGTGGAAAAGAGGAGAAGTAATCGGTGGGACGGGAGATCATGTTGGCCATCTGGGAATCTTTCTTGGTGCCCCCCTTTTTTTTCACCCTCCCCTGTTTGGGCTCTCCATGGCAGTTGCGGTTAGGGATGGGCTTTTGGGGGTTCGCAGAGGTTCGGGAGAACCTCTAGCTAAGATTCTGTGCCATTTGGAGAACCCCCAAATCCCACTCCTGGCTGGCCCCACCCACCCTGCCCTGCCCTACCCCTCCCAGGAGTCCCCATGCGGCCCATTTTGGATGCAGATAAGAGCAGGGTGCGTGCAGATGCTCAGGGCGAAAAACAGGCCTACTGGAAGTTTGAGAAGCCTGTTTCCAGCCTCCAGAGGGCCTCTGGAGCCTGGGGAGGCTGTTTTCGCCCTCTCAGAGGCTCGAGGAAAGCCTCCGGAGCCTGGGGAGGGCAAAAATGCCCCCCCACCGCTGTGGTGCAGGAGGCCAACTAGGCCACGCCCACCATGGCCACGCCTACCAAGCAACCGGGCAGAGAACCCTTTGCTAAAATTTTTGAAGCCCACCCCTGGTTGCGGCCCTGCGCAAACGCTCTGTGTGACTCCGAGACGAAACGCGCTGGGAATAAAGTGTGTTTTCCCAGCTGGGCTATGGATTACTCAGAGTCAACAGGCATAAGGCAAGGCTGGAAAAATAAGGCAAGCGAGCTCCTTGGTAACAAGCAGGCTCATGTTGCATCTTGCCTAAAAACAGGTGAAGAGCTTCTGCAATTTTTTTCTCCCCCCTCCCCTCCCCCAGAAGCATTTTTCTTCCAGCCCAGAAATGCACAGGGAGAACTGAAAGGTAATTTAACAGAGGAGGAAGCAGCAAAGAGGGAGCTCATTTTACGGCACAACGGGAAAACAGCAAAACAAAACCCAACGTTATATCTGCAATCCCAGGAAGCAAAAGGAGCAGCTTCCACCGCATCTTCATAATCTAGCTGTGGGCTATTTAGAGGATCAGGTAAAGACCAACATTTGAAGTTGAGCCTGGGAGGAAATCAGACCCCAAAGTGGTTTGTGCTTAATCCATGGTTTTATCTGGGTTCCTTTATTTAAAAAAAAGCCAAGCGGCTACCAGATAAACCCTTCCAGGTTTCAGAGGGAGGCCCCATACGTAGGATGTTACAGGTAGTCTTCGACGTACGACCCACAAATTCAGCCCCAAATTTCTGTCGCTAAGCGAGACAGTTGTCAAGTAAATTTTGACCCCATTTTCCGACCTTTCGTGCCACAGTTGTGAAATGTAGCACTGCAGCAGTGGTGGGCTGCTACCGGTTCACCCCGGTTCGGGCAAACCGGTAGCAGCAGTGGTGGGAGGCTCCGCCCACCTACCCGGATGTCATCAAATACGGTCTGGGCGTGTGCAGA